>NC_064285.1:58830527-58837761 GCF_019186545.1 Solanum stenotomum | reverse complement strand
TAACTTGGAAAAATCGAAATGATATTAGAGTTTCGTGCTGATAACGTGTTGTAAAACTTAAGGACAAAAGAACAATATAAAGAGGAAGAGAAGAAGACTATAAGACAAGAGGAACAATATAAACTAACATTCTTTCTTTCAAGTGTATTCAACATTATTCTCAACACCACTATTTATAGGATTACATTGAGGAATACCAAAAGGTGTCATAAACATTACATTAAACCTTGAGAATTACTACCCATTAAGGAGGAAATAAACCTAGGAGTTATGGTCATCCAATTAACCATATTATCAACAACATTATTACCAATAAAGGATGAAATTAACCTAGGAGTTATGGTCATCCATGTGACCACATTATCAACAACATTACTACTCATAAAGGAGGGAAATTAACCAAGGAGTTATGGTCATCCATTTAACCACCAAAATGATTTACAACAATAGCTATATATATAATAAAGGAGAAACATAGACAAGGTGGTGTGACACCTCTCTATGGTCTCCATTTGCATTTATCCTTTTTCTCCTTTTTTTGGGGCATTATTTCTTATTTAAATTAATTATTGTATTATAAAAGTAATTTACTTAATTTGTTACAAATAAATATTTTATTAATGGAGGAACTTTACAAAAACTCTTCACATTCTTTGTGACACCTCTTTAATTTTTACTTTTAATAATTCGTGTCTCCCATAATTTTTAAGTCCATAACCTCCAAACTTTAATTTGTAAGTTTATTATGCCTTATGGTATTCCTCTATTTTGCCTATATATATTCATATTTAGTTTCATGAAGATTCGTATTCAAGTTTATCCTTCCTCTTCTTCATCATAATGATTTGTGAAATCACTAACATGTAACAAAAAATTAGAAATGTATATCTTTATAAGGTACTCAGAACACTCCAAAGGGTATGTGTTCAATGACGAATTAGAGAATGGAAGTATTACTGAAATTGTATCATGAGACGATGTCAAATTTTTGGAAAATGATTTTCCCAAAAAGGATGAAACCGATTAAGGTGAGCCTCTATATGAAATGTTGAATTTAGAAGATCAGGTATTTTCATCAAACATACTTGATCTAACTCAATAGATCAAGAAATGAATCTTGGTCCAAGTGAGAGTTATGAATTTCAAAATCCCATAAAGGAATCCGAACTTCAATTACGTAAGAGTACAAGAAAAGGTATACATGTAGACGTGTAATTTTTTACGGAACTTAAGGTTTCACACCATTTTTAGCGCTTTAATATTTCTTTTACACTTAACTTAGATATTTTATTTTTATCTTATTAAGTTTAATTTAAAAGATTTGAAAACTAAAAAAATAGAGTCACATTTTAAAGTAAGTTTTATTTTTCAATTTCTTCAAAAGAAAAGAAATTTATAAAAATTAAATATTTATGTTTGAATAGGAATATGTTTACACAATCCTATTAGAATAGGAATAGGTTTATACAATCCTATTTAGAATAGGAATAGGAATACGAATAGGAATATGAATAGTAAATAGTATCCTGATCTTAATTCGACTAAATTTGATTATTTTTCTTAATTTCTCTTTAGATTCAATTACCCAGTACATTAACACTAGAATCTACTCAAAAACAACTCTAAAAATCGATACAATTATCTCAAGAAACTCATCAATTCCATCCTAATTCAAGAATGAAAACAAATTCAAGAATACTAATCAAGAATATCAACTCTTCAACTTTTTAGGATGAAATTTCGCTGAAATTAACATGATTGGCGCGTGAGTAAATGAACCCAATGCTATGTGAACTCACATACCCCTTAAGGGATCAACCCTTGGTGAAACGACCTTCGATTCCACCAGAAATCTCCAACAACGCGTTGACTTTTCTCCTTTCTCCTCTTCTTGAACTATTCTCAAACCCTAAGCGTTAATTTGATTGCGTAAGCTGAACCAAATCAATTTAGATCCCTAACTAATTACTAAAAATGAAATAACTTGATTGGGTAAGGAAAAGACCAAAATACCCCTCTTAAATCCAGGTAACTTTCCTTAACCGGACAGCCTGACTTCAAACGACCATATCTCCCTTGAACGAAATCAAAAATTAGCAAACTCGATGGCGTTGGAAAGAGGATTCCAAGACCTTTCATTTGATATCTTATAGGCCACCTAACTCATGGTGTACTAAAAGTTATGGTCGTTTGAAGTTGACCCAACACTTATACTTAGCATAATTTGCCAAATTTCCAAATTTACTCTTTCCAAAAATAGTTCTTTCTAAATCTAGCTCTTTCAAATAGCGAGGTGTTACAGACAAACACATTGAGATTGGCTATTAATTTTGTGAAGTTGACTAATCAACTTGCAGATATAGCACAAAGCCCCTCATCGGTCCTCGTATTAATTACATTTGTAACAAGCTAGTTACATGAATTGCACTAGCTTGAGGGGGAGTGTTAGAATGGGAATAGGTTTACACAATCCTATTAGAATAGGAACATGTTTATACAATCATATTTAGAATAGGAATAGGAATACAAACAGGAATAAGAATAGTAAATAGTATCTTACTTGGTAAAGGATTGTATTCTAGTGTCTATAAATACGATCTCATTGTAATAATGTAGATAGAACAACAATCAATAATATTCTTTTTCAATATTTCTCACAATTTCTTAATTATATTTTAGAGTAGCTATTTAACATTTCTTATATTTTTTATTCATTTAAATAGTTAGCTAATTTATTATGTATAACTTACATATATCCCATAGTGTAAGACCTAAATTACATCTTATCCCTACTCTTTTATATTTTACAAAAATCCCTTAAAATATCAGCCATTCAGATACATAAGTTTCATCCGAATACATTAATTGTTATACATTATAAAACTTATTTGTTGCGCTTAATATGGATATATTAACATAAAATTGATTTTCTTTCCCATAAATCACGCAGATCTGATTGATATCAATCCACTCCAATCTGTAACAATTCCACAAAATTCAAAATTTAGATTTTCATCTTCTCCATCAATTCTAAATCGTAAAAGTTCCACAAGAGGAATTGCTCTTCATTAGGAAGTTGGCAATTGTGACAGCAGGCCAAGCCTTCACTCATCTAATAAAGGTTTATCATGGGAAAATCTTCAGTTGGTTACGAATGAGATCTATAGATTTGTCCAGTGCCCTTATTATTGTGGTTTCTTCATCTGATTTGTTGGTACACAAATAATGCTCGGTAATTCAACATCAACCGTTGCATTTACCGTTGTTGTGTGGAAATTCTTCTCGGGAAGGATACCTTGCGAGGATAATCAAGAACTCATGGGTACATCATGAAGAGTGGAGGGATACATATATATAAGAAGAAACGGTGATTTTCCATATGGTGTTTGTGTCATTAATTCATTAGCTTCCTATCTGACAAAGGAATTATCTTTTGTATTATCTTCTTATCCATCTCCAGCCATTCAACCACTTCCTCCACCATTCCCTCTTCCCTCTCCATCATTGGTATATAGTTTTTTTTAATGTATCATTGTTATAGTTTTGTTTTGTTGTTTTGATGTGAATATGTAAGTCATGATACATTAGTGGTAAATGACCCGCATGTATTGTAATTTTGTATCTATAGATTATGATGTGGTCATTATTTTGTATTCGGATGTGATTTGTATAAAAATGTATCACCATAATATATTGTGTATGATACATGTAATAAATGGATTAACAATTGAGACGAATCAGATACGTTTTGAATATCGAGTGTGTGTATCACAGATTTGTATAATGTATCAAGTTATTATTGTGTATATTGTACATATAAATAGTGTAACAATTAAGATATGTTAAATACTTGTTTTGATCAAGGCAAATGTGGATGATACATTAGTATATATCAATCTTAGATTTTTGTGAATGGTTGTACCATTGATAATTTTAATGTACCTAGTAAATGTTATAAGATGGTTACAAAATTGTGTCGATATGTGTTAGTTTGTTGTTAGATAGGTGTTGGCTTTGAAAATTGAAAAGAATGTATTTCATATAATGTATCACTGAATTTTTTTAATGTTTGCAGATTGTTCCATGTCGTATGAGCTTCTATGTATCAAGATTATTATGGGTAATATGTACATATACATTGCATTCTAAGTTGGATAACATTGAACAAATGTTAAAGAGTGTAGATACATAGCACACAACTGATTTGTTTTTGTCTATATAGCCTTTTAAATTTGAATAAGATTGATGATACATTGAAAAACTTGATACATGCAAATGATACATTAGGAAGTGTTTATGTATCAAGTATTTTTATATTGAACATGATAAAACTAATTGAAAATTCAACAACATTAGAGTTACGTATCAATACCTTAAATATGAATATGATACATTGCATAAAACAAGGATGAACGGAGAATCATATGTATCACGAAAAAAGGGTAAAAACAAAAAAAAAATTGAAAAACACGACAATGGAGAATATGAAAATTACTTAATTCAGTGGTTTAAATTTGATTGACCAGAGAGAGAATCCTTTTGAAATTCAAATTGAGATGAAAGTTGTAACTGATAAGATTGTGAAGTGAAATTAGGAGATATTAAAGGAGTAAAAAAAGGAATGGAAAATGTGGAGTTAAGGCTAAAATACTTATGTATCCGGATGACTTAAGAATTGAATGAAAATAGGGGATTTTGAAAATATTTTAAAATGGTAGGGAATAATGGAAATTATGAAAAATAAAGGTGTGTATATAAGTAATTAATCCATTTATTAGTATTATTATTATTATTATTATTACTATATTTAATTTTCTTTTAAAAAAATTAGTTAATCTAAGCTATCCCACTACTACACATTACCCCATTATCCCATAACCCTCTTAATCTACCACTTCCCCCAAACCCATCTGCGCCTATCCTAAACTTTCAACTAACTTTCGCCCATAACTTTTTCCCACATTTTCCTACACACAAACTCAGTATATATATTAATATATCCCACACACCCGCTGGACACAAAGAGAAAAAAAATAGGACCCATTTATACACTCCTATTTTATTTTATTCTTCTTTCAAACAATAATCATACATTCACATCTTTTCTTCCTTACCCATTATTTTCATATCAACACAAATACATATACCATCACAAACAACCTACAAAAAACTTGTGGGTGTTCTATTCGAATTTTGGTCAAGATTTTGCGGTATTCAACTTTACCATAGCTGTTTAATTTATTTATGAAATTTGATGTAATTTTATGACAAGTTTTTCTATATTTTGTTTTATTCCTAATTTGATTGAAATGAACAATTACGGGTCATGACATTGTTCTTATCTTGATGTAGATAATAATGATAAAGTAGGGATTGTTAGGCTAAAATAAATAAATAAATTGTTGTTGTTTTATTTTATCAAATAAAAAATGAGATTTATTTTTAACAATTCGTATTGTTTTGTTTGATTAGAAAGTGTATGCTTAATTTTGACATTAATTTTAAGAGTAATAAAAATTAAAAATATAAGATATAGAAATGATGTCAAAATTATAAATTGTATCCTCAACATTTAGATTTATTTCACTTTATTTGATTTTATGTATAAAGGAAAATATATTTGTTTTTTTAATGACTAGATGAGTTTTGGGCGTGTTAAAAATGTTTGTTTCAAGTAAGAATGTGGTTACACATTTTTTTGAGACATTAAAAGAACTCAAGGATGCGGTGATGCATCTTGTCTAATAATATATTTTAACTTTCATTAATTTAAAATACGACTCATAGATAAATTATTAGGTCTGAATGCGAAGAAGACAATTTTCTCTAAATGTCAAGACTGCGAATGCGGTTATACATCTAGGTTGAGACCAAATAAAAGTTCAAGAATAGAAAAATGCAAGCAAACCGTAGCATGTAACCATATATCCAAAATAGTTTAAGATAAGTATAAGTTAATAAAAGCAACCGTGCTAGAACCACGAGACTCGGGGGATGCCTAATACCTTCCTCTTGGTCAACAAAATTCCTTACCTGAATTTCTAGTTCACAAACAAAAATAAAGAGTCATTTCCTTTTGATTAGGGGTTAAAAAGAAAATGTGACTTGGAACAACATAACTCAATCCAAGTGGCGACTCTGAAAAAAAAAAAATATCCCTAATCAATATAGTCACTTAAATTGAAAAAACCCTTCCGCCGTGTAAAAAAGGGGTGTGACAGTACCTAAAAAATCTTATGAGATTGAGGTGTCACGCCCCGAGCCTACACCTTGGGCGGGACTGGCACTTGAAGACCATTACTGGCCCCAAGAGAACCCTTGGCCTGACTTTCTTAACTCAGCGGAAACTCAACTCAACAGAATAACTCAATGCAATGAAAGGTCATAAAGCAACCCAACTAATAAAATGTAACATCCAACAATTTGAAGTGACTTTGAAGAAGCTTGAAATTGGAAGTAGTCATTTTTTTTGGAAAATTTCAGAATCTGGAAAAAAATTTGGCTGTGGAAATCAGTGAGTTTTTGGCCAACTTTGAGTAGTCTTAAATCCTAGATCAGGATGAGTTAGGAGTAGTTCCAGTTATGGTTGTGAAGCTTGTGGAACGATCTTTCCAACGCCACCGAGTTTGCTCGATTTCGAGTTCGTATGAGCGAGTTATGCCCTTTGAAAGTTGGGGCAGTTGGCAGGGAGTCCGTCCGGAAATTTGAGAGCATTTTGGTCTTTTCACAAATCAATTGTTTTGGTTATATTAAAGTGTTAGACTGATTTTAGATCAGTTTGTCTCATTTTTTTTTAAAGAGTAAAGAGCTAGGGCTTGAGAGAGAAGAGAGAAAGAAGAGAAGGAAGAGGAGAAAGAGAAGAGCAATCAAGGAGATCATCGTGGATTTTCGTCGGGGGTGATCCCTATCAAGGTATGTGAGTTCTTTAGTGTGGGTTGATCCTTTCCCCCACACACCAAGCTCATTTTATGATTTGAGAAAAGATTGGATTTGTTGTTGAAGTTGTTAGTTGTTGTTGATGTTGTTAGTTGTGTTGTGGAAGTTATTGTTGGTTGTGGGACATGATTTGGTTGTGTTCTTGAGCTGAAACCTATTGTATATTGAGGGATTTTATGATCCTTAGTATTGGTTGGTTTATACCCCCACACACCAACTCGTTTTTAATTCCAAGAAAAGATTTATTTTGGTTGTTGAAGTTGTTGGTTGTGTTGTTGAAGTTCTTGCTGATTTGGGA
>NC_064285.1:58784104-58829826 GCF_019186545.1 Solanum stenotomum | reverse complement strand
AGTACATTTTTGGGAGTAGTATCGAGCACCGAATTGGGGGAGCGTTCAAAGAACCCACAGCCCCCATAGAACCATGTTAGCCACTATGGGTAGAAAAGGATCATATTTGTTTAGATGAATCCTTTTCAGATTAGACTAGTGGATCCATTAGGCAGTTCAGGTCTTATACCTTTGGCCGGGTATAAGATGCTCTGGCAGCGTGAGGTCGATCGCTGTATCATCACTATAGCTCTTATGTGATGGTTGTCGGTTAGAGAAACTCCCACAGTAGTTATTGTATTTTCATACACAGAGATTATTGTATTTTTATATACATCAGTTCATTGTATTTCTATATACATTTCAGGCTTATTGTATCTTTGTATACACACAGAGTTTATAGCATGTTCTAAACAGTCTTTCTTTATATCGCACTTCTTTTAAAATTTGCCTTATATTGAAAGAAGTCAGTCAGGTTGAGTGAGTTGAGCCAGGTAAGCTATTCAGTTTCTTCCAGATTTTCCTTCTAGCCTTTGTTGCTTAGTTTTCCAGTTCGCATACTCGTACATTCCATGTACTGATGCCAGTTGGCCTGCATCGTCTTATGATGCAGATACAGGTACCCCGGATCAGAGTCAGTGGTGAGCTTAGTTTTTGTTTTATTAGGATGTTGCGGGGTCTGTCCCAACATCCATCTCAGTATTTTAGAGGCTTCATAGACAGACAGTTAGTCAGTTAGTTTTGAGTCTCTCATCTATGTATATATGTAAATATTCTATTTTGAGATTCGAGTTGCCTTTATGGCCATATTTTATAAATTAAGTTGTTTTGTAATATTGCATTGCATTGAGTTATTCTGTTGGGTTAGGTTTTCGCTGAGTTAGGAAAGCCAGGCCAAGGGTTCGCTTGGGGCCAGAAATGGTCTCCGGGTCCCGCCCAGGGTGTAGGCTCGGGGCGTGACATAAAAACTGGCCAAAAAGGCAATTCGTGTCTCAAAATAGAATATTTATACATATACATAGATGAGAGACTTAATACTAACTGACTGACTGTCTATGAAGCCTATATGACTTTGAGATGGATGTTGGGACAGACCCCGCAACATCCTAATAAAACAAAACTAGGAACACAAAATAACCGAGTCCTCCGGAAGGCAAGGAGGCTCACCACTGACTCTGGAGTGCTCAGCTGGATCAACGGTGTGTTGGATGCTGATCCTGGGTACCTGCGTCTGCATCATTATAAGATGCAGGCCAACTGGCATCAATACATTGAATGTACGAGTATGCGAGCTGGAAAGCTAAACAACAACTTAAGCTTGAAAGGAGTACAAAAGAACTCTTACTTTGGCTCTGTTCAACTCACGAATAACCGAACTCAATATAAAGCAATAAGACACATGCAATATATAAAAAGTTTGTAAAACAGTGTAAACAACTTAGTTCGTTAAGGATAAAGCAATAACAAACTCAACTTTACTTATATAAAAGTAATATAACTTTAGTGGGAGATTCTTTAACCGACAACCACAACTATGAGCATTAGTGATAATACAATGTTTTACCTCACGTTGCCCAAGGACCATCCTATACCTTGCCATGATATAGGATCTTACTTAACTTAGTGGATCCACTAGCTTAATCTTACGTGATCATCTAAAAAGAATGACCCGTTAATTCCCATGTTTGGCTACATGGTTCTTATGGAGAGTTGAGTTAATATGAACTCGCGTCCCCAATTCGGTGCTCAATACTACTCCCAAAATACTTTAGCTCATAAGTGTTTTAAACACATCTTTCTTTAGTTTGAGATAATTGCTCAAAATCTAGCCCAAAGGCTCACTTGGAATCAATGTTCCCTTTTATTGAAAACTAGCCCAAAGGCTCTTTTGGAATCACAGTTCCTTTCTTACTCAAATGTGAAAACATTTATAAACTTCTTTGGGAATACTTAGTTCCCTAATACTTTTGAGAAATAAACTCAACTCTATACTCTTGGCTTAACTTGAGACTCTATACTCTTGGCTTAACTTGATACTTGAGCCTTAAAATGAAGTTAAAGCGTTCAATAAATTTGACTTGCTTCTTAACTTCTAGGTTTGACTCTAACTTCACTTAACTTTGATCCAAACTTTCCTCGAATTGGATTATGAATTCAAGGGTAATGATCTCATGTTCATGGATGAGTTCTTGACATTTAGACGTACCTTAGAGCGTTGAAAACAACTATAAAACATAGGTACATCACCAAGGAACATGCATGAAAAAAATGGGAAAGGAATGGGGAGACTTGGCATCCTTGGCGCCCCCAAAGTTCAGAAGGCCTGGTGGGGCGCACTGGCAGGCGCGGCGCCTCAAGGGTGAAAGTTCAGAACCCCTTTTGGGGCGCTCTAGCTGTCGCGATGCTCCACCCCTTTCCCCAGAAAAACTTGACTTTTCTCCTTCATTTCTCCAACTCTAAACCCTCTCAACCTCAAAGGTTCCAAGCCCAAACACTTAGAATCATAAGAAACCCTTAATATACAATAGATTCAACTCGGAATTTCAACCAGAACATACACCAAACCAACAAAAAAACTTCAACAACACAACCACAACTTCAACAAACACAACCACAAACTTCAACAAACACAACCAATCTTTCCTTGTAATTAAAGCGAGTTTGGCGTGTTGGGGAATGAACCAACCCAACACTATGATCTCACATACCTTAATAGGGATCACCCCCGACAAAAACCACGACGATCTTGACGAACTTAGCTTCTTCTTCTCTTTCTCCTCTTCTTTCTCTCTTCACTCACAACCCCTAACACTCACTTTAAAAAGGAAAAACTGATTTAAAGTCAGTCTAAAACCTTAATATAACCAAAAGAAATGGTTAGGGAAAAGACCAAAATACCCATACAAATTCGGACTAAACTGCCCTGTGCCAACAGCCCAACTTCCAAAGGGAATAACTCACTCATACGAACTCGGAATCGAGCAAACTCGGCGGCGTTGGAAAGATCATTCGAAGGGCTTTGAAAACATAACTGGAAATACACCTAATTCATCCTGAGGTAGGAGTTATGACTATTCAAAGTTGACCAAAAACTCATTTTTTCCCATACTTAACCAAATTTCCAAATTTTGAATTCTTTCCAAAAATGACTACTATTTCAAATTTCCAGCTTCTTCATAGTTATTTCAACTTACACGATGTTACATGAGGATTGTGTTTTCGTGGTATCTCCTACATAATTGGATTACCCTACTTTTGTATCTTAGTTCTTTATCGACCCCTAAAAAGGATGAATGGTTAAAAGCGATGAAAGAAGAATTAGAGTCCATGAAAATCAATAAAGTTTGGGATCTAGTTTACCTTTCTAAGGAACGTAAAGCTATTGTGAATAAATGGATTCTCAAAGTTAAACGAAAATTGGATGGGTCAATAAAAAGACACAAAACACGATTGGTGGAAAAAGGTTTTACTCAAGAAGTTGGAATAGACTATGAGGAAACTTTCTCACCAGTTGTGAAGTTTACCTTTATATGATTACTTTTAGCTATTGTTGCACGTTTAGATCTAGAATTACAACAAATGGATGTGAAAATCACTTTTCTCAATGGAGAATCAAACGAGGAAATCTACATGGAACAACCAGTAAGTTTCGTTGTTAAAGGCCAAGAAAAGAAAGTTTGTAAATTGAAAAGATCAATTTATGGCCTAAAGAAATCTTCAAGCCAGTGGTACTTGAGATTTCATAAGGAGGTGATTTTATTTGATTTCATCATGATCGATGAAGACCATTGCATATATGTGAAAAAGTTCAATGGAAATTTTGTAATTCTTTTTCTTTATGTAGATGATATTTTATTAATTGAAAATAATTTAGAGTATGTGAAATCTCTCAAGTCATGGCTTTCAAAATCATTTGATATGAAATATATGGGTGAAGCAGACTATATATTGGGTGTTAAGATCCGAAGAGATTGTGTAAAAAAAATGAGTTTATCTCAAGAAACTTATATTAAAGAAAATATTGGAACGTTTTCAATAGTTTCAAATACATGGATACTCCTGTAGCAAAGGGTGAAAGTTTAAGCCTTAAAATGTGTCCAAAGACTGAAAAAGACAAGAAACACATGTCTCGAGTTTCATATTCTAGTTCTATTGGGAGTTTGATGTATACTATGATGTGTACTCGTCTAGATATTTGTTATGTCGTGAGTCTAGTTAGCATGTATCAATACAATCATGGAAGAGATCATTAGAAAGAAGTAAAGAGAATATTTGATATGTAAAGGGAACTGCATATCATTCACTATTCATAAAAGGTTATACAGATGTTGATTGGGCTGGTGACCCGTGTGATAGAAAATCAACCTCCAGTTATGCTTTCTTACTTAATGATGGTGCTATTTCATGGAAGAGTAATAAACAAACTTGCACAGCTCTATCAACCATGGAATCTAAATTTGTGGCTTGTGCATCTGCAATTCAAGAAGTTATTTGGTTAAAGAGATTTTTTTGAGCATTTAAAATATTGCAAAGGATTCTAAAGGTCTCGTGATTCTATATTGTGACAGTCAAACGGCAATCGCATACACGAAGGATCCTATGTATCACAACAAAATCGAACATAGTAACATCAAGTATAACTGTAAGAGACATAGTAGCAAGTGAATACATAACTTTGCAATACATTTCTACTCGTGAAATGATAGCTGATCCTTTTACAAAAGCAATATCTAGAGACTTGTTTGAGAAACATGTTAAGGTTCTAGGTTTGCGTAGGATATGATAATATCTATGTATTGTAAAATAACTTTATTGGTATAATATTCTCATAAATATATGACTATTTCGAATTTATATTTATATCTCATATACATGTGATAATGATAATGATATTAGAAATAAAATGTGTCAGACAAGTCATGAGATTGAGTCTCTCATACGAGCAATCTCCTCTTACGTTGGAGAATGTGATGAGATGATTTTCACTACAATGTTATGACTTGTTTTATAAACCAAACAAGAGTATCTCTAAGAAGATGAGTTTGAGGATCGCTAAGAGAGAAACTCGGGTTAGACATCTAGAGGTGTCTAGACTAAGGTTTATACCATGTTACGTTGGATAATTAAAAGAATGAGACATATGCACCAATATAAGGTGGAAACATCGTAGCACATGTTTCATATCGCATGTGTTAAGCGATCAATGAGTTAAAAAGAATATTTCCCTACTTCTTCATTGTGTGAGACCCTAGAAAAACAGTTGATTTGAAACAGATAGATTCGAGTAGAAAGGGAAAATGATTAAAATTGAATAATTAAACTTGTATAGACAAGCCAGCTAATACATATGAGTGTAATTGTGTATATAAAGTTAAACATGAACCCGAGTTCACCTCTTTAAAGAGGATGCATGATCAACTAAGTAACTACTGAAGTAGTGGATAAAGTCTAGGGTATTGTGAGTAATAGCATTCTCGTATAAGTAGTAAATTCCTTCCACATGTGATTGAATTCCTATGTGGGGCTTGTAAAACATTAAAGATAAGCTCCTGATGCTCACAGGTTGCATGAACTATTTGTCATATAAATTGTGTGTCTAGTTGATGTTGTGTTGACTTAGGTCTTGTCCATCAAGTGCGAAGTGGGAAATGTAAGTTTTGAGTCGTGAATTGCCCATGTGGACCAACCCGATCCAATTTGATCCGACCCAACTTGAAGTTATTGTTTGTAAAAGGGATAAGTGGTAATTTAAAATAGGGGTGAGAAAGTTACATAGAAACTGCTCCAACGTAATTTTAAATAGATGTTTTACACTATTATTAATGATAGAGAAACAAAACAGAAAACTCACAAAAAGGGTGTCATCTTCTTCTTAGATTAAAGACATCCAACTAAAAGTACATTTAGTTTGTGAAACACTATCTTTGTTTCCTGGTGATACAAAGAAGGATCTGGAGCAAGTCATTCAATTCGTGAGTTTCATTCCGCTGCAACAATCAAAGGTACACAAATCTTGTACCAAATGTTGTTAAATCTATCAGATATGGTACTTTTGTAGTAGTTGCAATTACTTTATCGACAAGATTTGCTTCTCGGTTCCATCCATGATACACCATATGTCTCATCCTCAACACCCTCTACGGTTAACTTTCTACTTGGACTATCAAAATAAGAATGTCAATTGCCCAGGCTGCCATGCTAAATTCAATAGCGGTCCTGCCAGGGCATACTAGTGTGCCCTGAAAAAAGAATTTCTAAGTAAACTGAAATTTTTGTGCCCTATAAAAAGAATCCGACAACGATGAACAAGTTACCTATTCGAAACTTAAATGAGATGAAAATATCAAGTAAACCGAATTTTTTTATATAGAAAATTTCAGTGCGAAAGTGTTTGTTTTTGGCAGCATGTTAGGTCTTAGTGTGCTTGTTTTTGTTGTGTGATTTTAGTTTTCTTTGAATGAAAACTATGTGAGGCTTCTTTTTTTTTATTACCTTCTTCGCTTATGTATCTGTACTAGATGGGCATGGCCTATGTCAACACGAGCCCAACACTTCATATTTTCAAGTAGTTGATATTTTACATTGTCATTTGGTGATGAAGGATAAACTTATATGGTAGTATCATTGACACAAGCAGTAGACATATATACAAAAATGATAAAGTTATGATAGATACGTTTTCAAATATGTATGTTGGCAGAATCAGATGTACAGATCAAAGTAATTTGTATTGCTTCTATTTACCACTGGGTCTTATCACATAGATTGTATATTGTCTCTACAAAGTTTTTGGTTCAATCAATTTTTATTTCTTAAAACGATTAGCGATTGACTTTCCTAATTTTCTCCTTACTCGTACATTTATTTGCTATACCATAAAGCACACTTCTACTACCTGCCATCTTAGAACAATTATGTGATGTGGTTCGCCTATTTTTCCTCTGTTAAAAATTAATCAACGGGAAAATTTAAATATAAAGAAATTTGATAAACTCAACAAAATTATCTATTGCTTTGACAAACCTTGTTATAATAAATCTTAAAATAAATATGACTTTTACATACTTCACAATGTTAATAGATATATGTGATTAAAATTTTGATATATACGCCAAATACAAATAGTAAATGTTATAATTACTCATAGTATGGGTAGGAGTGCATCTCACCGACTTTCCACGAAGTCACCATTTTGAGAAGAAAAAAACTGAAAGTTCATTTTATTTTTAAAAAAAGATCATACAATTGCATCTCAATATTTTAAGCTAAAACTAAAATTCATTTATCTGTATTTACATCACCAAATATTTTCAACGTCTTCATTTGAATAACTTAGAGCTCATTTGGATTGACTTTAAAAAGTAGCTTTTAAGTCAATAATAAAAAATCAAACTGAAATGACTTTTAAGTCAAAAAATAAAAAGTAGGGCAAGACTTACTTTTGATTTTTGACTTATTTTAAGTCATTTTCAACTTATTTTAAGTAACTTTTGTTCTTGCCAAACACTTTCTAACTTATTTAAAGTCATTTTTTACTTATTTTAAGCTATTTTTTCTATATTTGTCAAACACTTTTAAATGTTAAAAACTGACTTAAATATAGGTTTGACCAACTTTTAAGTCAATTCAAATACTCTCTTAAACACTAATGCCCACTCAATAAATAGCATATAAATTATATAATTGATGATTTATTCCTATTAAGGCTTGTTTACATAATTTTTAAGACGTACTTAGGTGCATAAATCATGTGCAAGATTAAATATCCAAAAGTAAGATCATCTTTAACATTTAAAACAAAAAACTGCTTAATTGTTTTGAACATTTCATCAAACACTTTAGTAGTGTAAGAGTTCTTCCTTCAGATTTCATAACAACGCCAAAAGCACATAGATTCCATCAATAAAACGGGAAGAGTAAAATCAAATATGAACAATTCTTTTCCCTAAACACTAAACTAGAATGAAAAAAATAGAAAGCTAAAGACAACTCCAGAGGTTATTCCGCGATGATTGAATTGTGTAAAATGATGGTCTCCAAGAACAAACCAAGGTTAATTCAGAAATTTTCTTTCCTCAATTTTCAACTATGTCAAACGAATATATTCTAAAATTCCAAGAAACAAAGCATTTGAGAATGAAAAAGAAAGAAAAACACTTTGAAGTACACATGTTCAAAGGAGAAGGACCAAAAAATCAATATAGACCATCAATCAAGGGAAAAAGAAGGGTTAAAATTGAGAATTTTCAATTTAGTACAACTAACAAAGCTTCTTGTACAACTCTAGAGTGCAGTGTTAGTACACCCACACTCAATTCTAAATAAGAGAAAGAAGTAATGACAACTTTTATTTTTTACCAACGACATTCGGGTGAACACTAGGGGTGTCAAAAGAATATGAAAAATCGATTGAACTGACCGAACCTAACCGATGCTATTTTTTTAATAAAACCGTGGGATGGTTTTTTTAAGTTATGAAAAAAATAAAAAAAATTCCAACCGAACCGAATAACCTTACATGTATGTAAATATATTTTATATATAAAAAATATGTTAAATTTAATATATAAATATATTTTATAACATTTTTTTAAATATAAATATAACTTAGGTCCTGTGCCTTTGGTGACTAGACGACTTTGGGTCTTTATTCTTTAATTAGCCTTTACTTAATTAGGTTTAAAATTAAAAGAAACTGTAATAAATACTCTATCAAACAATATAACAAAATGTATCCAAACACTCTTATTAAATATTTAAGATCAAACAATACTGCAACATGGTTTACATTGTAGTCTTTTTGGTGAAGAATTAAAGTGCTTCTTCAAGAACATATTTGTGAAAGAAATATATTAATGGTAGTATATTTTTAGGTGATATTTTAAAAGTAAAAAAAAAATCAAAAATTAACCAAACCGTACCGATACCAAAGAGAAACCAATATGATTGGAATGATTTTAAAAAGTCTAATTTTGGTTATATATTATAAAATATCCGAAAAATTGGGATGGTATAATTTTTTAAAAATAACCGACCGAACCGTACCATTGACACCCCTAAACACTACATCATAGGGTGTCAATGTTTGAAATACAATAGGTCTATTCGTAATTGAGTCATAATACACGGGTGTTTATAGTAATTAAGGGTCCGTTTAGCCATGCGATATGGTATCATGATATGGAATCATGATATGATATCATAATATGGAATTATGAGATGAAATTGGAGTTTTGTTTGGACATGCGATATGGAATTTTTATGTTGTATATTTTCTCTTAGACATAAAACTATTACAATAGTCCCAATTGGGAATAGTCCTTTTTGGAAAGAATATAAAAATCTGGAAATTTGTCAAGTGTGTTAAAGTTGTGTTTTTGGTCAACTTCAAATGACCATAACTCCTAGATCAGGACGATTTAGGTATGTTTCCAGATATCGTAGGAAATATCTTGGAATAATATTTCCAACGCCGCCAAGTTTGCGCGATTCCGAGTTCGTATGAGTGAGATATGCCCATTGGAAGTTGGATTGTTCAAATAAGGAAATGTCCAATTCGGATTTTAAAGGGTGTTTTGGTCTTTTCCATACCCTATTATTTTAATTCGTTTTTAGGAGATTAATTGGGGTCAAATCAGATTTTAGTTAGTTTAGAAAAGTTAAAGTTCACGCTAGGGCTTGGAGAAAAGAGAAAAGAGGAGAAAGGAGAAGCAAGTTCAAGATTCGTCGTCTTCAAAAGGAATCGCTTGTGGATTTCTTCAAGGGGTGATCCCTACGAGGTATGAGAGACTTTCATAATGATGGGTTTGTTCACCCACATGCCAAGCATGTTTGATTCAGCGCGAATTCATTCGAAAAAAGATTGGAATTTGAATGTCTTGATAGTTGTTCTTGAATTACTTTCGTTCTTGAACATGAGTTGAGATTAAGGAGTTTCTTGATATTAAAGTGTTGTTTCCTTGAGTTGTTTGAGTTAGATTTTTGTGTATATGTCTTGGGTACCTGATTCTAAAGTGAATTCAAGAAAAGGAACCGAAAATAATCGAATTAGGGTCAGAAAACGAGTCAAAAAGTTCGCCGGGTTTGCCTGGGAAGGGGCAGGCGTGACACCCCGTAGCGCCCGAGGGGCTGGCGCGGTGCGCCACTTTGGAGCCCTAGTAAGTTGGGGATGGTGCGGCGCGCCAGAGATACGCCCGGATCGTCATTTTTCACCAGTATTTTGTCGTTTAGCCTATTTAAGTCCTTCTAAAGTGTACTAACACTTTCCATTGATTCTAACTACTCTAAATGACTTCTAAACATTTAGAAATCATCCAGAAACTGAATCATAACCTTGAATCCATAAATTCAATTTCAAGGAAAGGTTAGAGCCAAGTCTAGGAAGTTCTTAGAGTCCTTCCAAGAAGTCTTTTGCAAATGCTTTTAACTTTGTTTTAAGACTTAAAGTTCAAGTTGAGTAAAGAGTAAAGGGTAAAGATTGAAGTTCATTTCTTCAAACAAGTATATGGGGACTACGTATTCCCAAAGTGTTTAAAATATTTTCACATTTAAATACGAACGGAAACTGAGATTTCCAAAGAGCCTTTGAACTAGTTTGCAGAAAAGAGTAAATGCTTTCACAATTAAGCAAGAAGGGAAACTTTGATTTCCAAGATAAACTTTGAGCTAAGATTTGAGAAATTATCTCAAACCACTGAAAGAAGTATGTTTTTAAACATAAGAGCTAGTATTATATTTTGGGAGTAGTATTGAGCACCGATATAGGGGAGAGTTCAAACAACTCACAGCCCCCATAAACCATGTAGCCATCATGTGGTAGAAAAACGTCATACTTTTTAGATGATTCCTTTAGTGCTTTCTAGCATAAGACTAGTGAATCCACTTAGTAGTTCAGGTTCTATACCCTCGGCAAGGTATAGGACGGTCCGGCAGTGTGAGGCAAAATGTTGTATCATCACAATAACTCTTAAGTGATGGTTGTCGGTTAAAGAAACTCTCATAGAAGTAATTGTATTTTTATATACACAGTTTATTTGTATTTTTACATATATTTCAGAGTTATGTGTATCTTTGCATACACACAGAGGTTGACATCATGTTTTTAAACAGCTTTTCTTTATATTGCACTTGTTTTAAACTGCTTTATATTGAAATGAGTTCAGTTATGTTGAGATGAGTTGAGCCAGGTAATTTTCTTTAATTCCCTTCAAGCTTATGTCTTGTTTAGCATTCCAACTCGCATACTCGTACATTCAATGTACTGATGCCAGTTGGCCTGCATCTTCTTATGATGCAGACGTAGGTAACCAGGATTAGCATCCAGCGCATCGTTGATTCTAGTTGAGCACCAGCGTTTGTTGGTGAGCCTCCTTGCTTCCGGAGGACTCTTTTTTATTGCTTTCAGTATTAGTTAGTTCATTAGGATGTCGGGGGCCTGTCCCGACATCCATCTCAGTTTTTTAGAGGCTTCATAGATAGACAGTCAGATGTTAGTTCTTTAGTCTTATCATTGTCATTATCTTATGTTGAGACTTGAGTTTGTCTTAATGGCCAGTTGAATGTTCCTTTATAACATTCCAGTTTATTTCATAGATACATCTTTGTTGCGTTAAGTCTTCCGCTGAGTAAGTTAGCCATACCAAGGGTTCACTTAGGGCCAGCAATGGTTCTCGAGTACCATTCCCACCCAGGGTATAGGCTCGGGGAGTGACAATCAATATCATAATGGTTCATGCCTTGTTTCAGTATTCTAAATCTATTTTTTCAAGCTTCAAAAGTTTGTTCAATCACATTGCGCAGAGATGAATTCCTATAATTAAATAGTTCTTTGACATTTTAAGGCCCTCTTTCACTTTCTCTGCAATCTTGCAAATAATAGTGTAGTCCTTTGTATGAAGCTAAAAAACCTTTTGTGTTACAAAAATCAGCATCAACAACATAATATTTATCTACCAACAAACATTTTATAGAGAATTACTAAAAGCATATGTGAAGTAAATGAGACTGTTGTGTGTAAATAAATAATATTTAATCAAAAGATGTAATTTAAAGTAACCATGTGGCGGAAATGGAAATTGTGACGTTGGTTCAACAAGTGCTTAAACAAGTAACCATGTGGTGGAATCAGATATTTGCCTTGGAACCCTAGGTTGAACCCTTATTCTTCAAGTTTCTAGAGAGAAAAATATTTTGGAGAGGAAGAACTTGATCTTTTTTTGTAAATTTGAGAGAATGACTTAAATGGGTAAGATTTGGGGTTAAAATCGGTTTATAGGGGTTCTAGGTAAGGGAAAATGACTTAGTATCAAGATAAAATAATTAGGAAAAGACCATACTGCCCTTAACTTACAACTGACACGAACCTTCAAATGGAGGCCCACACGAGCTGTCTCGAAAGTCGTGGTCCCTAGACCAGTGGCTTGGGAAGGCTCTAAGATACCTTATCCCACCATCACGACTCGTTTGGCTTTTCATGAGCCTTTCGGGTCATCGTGAGAGGAGCATGCCTTGGGGAGCATATTGTCCACTCCACCACGAGCTGTGGTGCCCTTCATGAGGCATCTGATGGCTCCTCAGAAGAGAGCCTATCTTAGCCACCCACTGGAAGGCTTCACAAGCACCTCCACAAATGTAGTGCCCTTCACGACCATGAAGGGTGCCTTGGCTCAGTGGAGGGCTGGTGACCTCCCACTTGCCTCTCTTTTCTAGGCTTCTAATTTATGAGGTGTTACAACCTCAAACTCCAAGTCTCTTCTCATAACATCTGTATAGGATTTCTGACGACTTTGCGTTGTTCTCAACCTTTCTTGAATGATCTTCACTCTTTTCATAGCTTGATGAACTAAGTCTGGTCCTATCAGCCCAGTTTCACTAACCTCAAACCATCCAATAGGAGATCTACAACTTCGTGTATAAAGGGCCTCATATGGAGCCATTTGGATGCTACAATGATAACTGTTGTTGTAAGAAAACTCTATGCAAGGTAAGTGATTATCCCAATCACCTTTGAAATCGATCACACAAGCCCTCAACATATCCTCTAAAGTCTGAATTGTACGTTTTGCTTGACCATCGGTCTGGGGATGGAAAGCAGTACTTAAGTTTACCTTCGAACCCAAACCTTTCTTGAAAGACTTCCAAAATTGTGCGGTGAATTGCGCACATTTGTCTGAAATGATGCACATAGGAACTTTGTGAAGTCTGAATATCTCTTGAATATATAGCCTAGCATAATCTTTTGCTGAAAAGGTAGTTTTTAGCGTCAAGAAATGGGCAAATTTAGTCATCCAATCTACAATCATCTAATTCAAATCATGTTGTCTGCGAGACCGCGATAAACAGGTAATGAAAATCATATTGATCATCTCCCAGTTACATTCTAGAAGATCTATGTTTTGATTCATACCACTGGGCCTTTGGTGCTCTACCTTGACTTGGTGGCAATTCGGGTACTTAGCAACGAACACTACAATACACCTCTTCATACTACTCCACCAATAGACTTCCCTCAAGTCACGATACATCTTTATGGAACTGAGATGGATAGAGAATCTGGAGCTATGAGCTTCCTCTATAATCCTCTCTTAGAGTTCATCCACCTTTGGTACACACAATCTACCTTGATACCTCAACACACCATCTCCCCCTTGTTCGAAAGTCATCACTTTTTGCTTATGAACATTTTCATTCAATTCAAGCAAAACAGGGTCTTGGTCTTGTTTCTCTTTCACTTCAGACACTAGTGATAATTCGGCCCCATTCATCACCACCGCTTAACCTTCAATGGAACCCAACAACCAGACTCCCAACTGTGCAAGTATGTGCATATCTTTTGCTAACCCTTTCTTACCTTCCTCCACATGGGCAGTACTACCCATAGACAGCCTACTCAAAGCATCAGTAACAACATTAGCCTTACATGGTTGATATATAATACTTATGTCATAATCATNCTACAATACACCTCTTCATACTACTCCACCAATAGACTTCCCTCAAGTCACGATACATCTTTGTGGAACCGAGATGGATAGAGTATCTGGAGCTATGAGCTTCCTCTATAATCCTCTCTTAGAGTTCATCCACCTTTGGTACACACAATCTACCTTGATACCTCAACACACCATCTCCCCTTTGTTCGAAAGTCATCACTTTCTGCTTATGAACATTTTCATTTAATTCAAGCAAAACAGGGTCTTGGTCTTGTTTCTCTTTCACTTTAGACACTAGTGATAATTCGGCCCCATTCATCACCACCGTTCAACCTTCAATGGAACCCAACAACCAGACTCCCAACTGTGCAAGTATGTGCATATCTTTTGCTAACTCTTTCTTACCTTCCTCCACATGGGCAATACTACCCATAGACAGCCTACTCAAAGCATCAGTAACAACATTAGCCTTACATGGGTGATATAGAATACTTATGTCATAATCATTGAGTAATTACAACCACCTTCTCTGTCTAAGATTAATCTCTTTCTAACTGAACACATACTGCAGACTCTTGTGATCGGTGAACACATCAACATAAACACCTTAGAGGTAGTGACGCCATATTTTCAAAGCAAACACTACAGAAGCCAACTCTAGAACATGGGTTGGGTAATTCTTCTCGTGAATCTTAAGCTATCTGGAGGCATAAGCTATAACTTTTCCATTTTCCATGAATACACAACCCAGTACAACTCTGGGCGCATCACAATACACCACAAAGCCTTGTGTACCTTTAGGTAAGGTCAACACTGAGGCAGTAGTCAACCGCATTTTTAACTCTTGAAAGCTTTCTCACAAGCTTCAGACCATTGAAACTTCACTATCTTCTGAGTCAATTTTGTCAATGGGGATGAAATAGATAAGAAACCCTCGACAAACCTTCTATAATAACCAACCAACCCCAAGAAACTCCTAATATCAGTTGGAGATGTGGGTCTGGGCCAGTTCTGCACTACTTCACTCTTCTGAGTGTCAACTCATATCCCTTCTCTAGAAACAATGTGGCCTAAGAACGCCATTGACTTAAGCCAAAATTCGCACTTGGAAAATTTAGCATACAACTCTCTATCCTTGAGAGTTTGGAGGGCTATTCTGAGATGAATAGCATGATCCTCCTCATTCCTCGAATAAATCAAAATGTCATCAACAAACACGATAAAAAACATGTCAAGATAAGTCTTAAACGTTCTGTTCATAAGATCCATGAACGTTGGAGGAGCATTAGTCAAGCCAAAAGACATAACAAGAAACTCATAATGACTATAGCAGGTTCTGAATGTTGTCTTTGGAATGTCACTTTCTCTTATTCTCAATTGATGATATCCAAATCTGAGGTCTATCATAGAAAAACAAGTGGCACCCTAAAGTTGATCGAAGAGATCATCAATTCTCGAAAGGGGATACTTATTCTTTATAGTAACCTTGTTCAATAGACGGTAATCTATACACATTCTAAGAAAACCATCTTTATTACTCACAAAAATGACTGAAACACCCCAAGGTGAGACACATATCGAATAAAACCTTTATCAAGAAGGTCTTTCAACTGCTCTTTCAACTCTTTCAACTCAGCTGAAGCCATTTTATATGGCGGAATGGAGATAGGTCGAGTATTAGGAAGAATATTTATGCCGAAGTCTATTTCTCTCTCAGGAGGGACTTTGGAAAGATCATCTGGAAAGACCTCTGGAAACATACTCACAACTAGAACTGACTGGATAGGTGGTGTCTCAACACTTGCATCATTAACTCGGACTAAGTGATAGATGCACCCCTAGGAAACTACTTTATGGCCTTAAGGTACGAAATAAAATGACCCGTAGGCACTGCTGAACTACTCATCCACTCAATAATTGGCTCAGTAGGAAACTGGAACTTAACTACTCGAGTTTTAAAATCAACTAAGGCATAACAAGCATGAAGTCAGTCCATACTTAGAATAACATCAAAGTACACTATGTCCAACTCGACTAAGTCAGCTATGGTGTCCTTGTAATTGACAGAGATGGTACAATCACGATAAACTCTCTTAGTTAGAATAGACTCACCAACAGGTGTAGAAACATTAAAGGTCTGAAGAAGTCGCTCGGGAAGGATATCAAAACTCATAGCAATATACGGAGTCTCAAAAGATAGACTCGCACCTGGATCAAGTAATGCATATACATCAAAAGTAAAGACTTTGATCATACCAGTGACAACATCAGGTGATTTCTCTTGCTCTTTGTGACTGGTGATGGCATACAAATGGTTTTCTCCTCTGCTTGTCCCTAAAGTAGCTCCTCTAGGTGCAGCTCTGTCTGCTAGAGCCGCTGAAGAAGATTGTGCTCTATTTCCCCCATTACCACTACCATGTTTGTTCTTAGGGCACTCTCTCATGAAGTGACCTGTCTGACCACACTTGAAACAACCAGTGGATCCATCATGACACACTCCTCAGTGGTTCCTACCACACTTAGCATATGCAGGAGTTCAGTTGGCCCCTTGTGCCACACTACCTTGAGATTGAGTAGGTTTAGCTCTAAAGTTATGCAAATTTTGATTCCTGAACTCACCTTTATTCTTTGGTGACTAGCAAATGATGGAGTAGGTCCAATTGACTTTGGTTGAAAAGAGAACCACTTCACATTACCCTTTTGCTGCCCAGACTCATTACTTGATATCTTAGCCTTCTTTTTGCGAAACTCTTCCCTATCTCTCAACTTGTCCTACTCAACCTGTAGCACATGGATCATAAGCCTTGCTATGTCAATGTCTCCTATCAACACAGTTGCCTTACCCTCTTTGCTTGACAAACGAGACAACCCAGACACAAACAAGCTCATCCTGCTCTTCAGATTAGCAAACTATCTCTGGAGCATAACGGCATAGTTGAGTGAACTTGAGTGTCATGACCCGAGCCTACACCCAAGACGTGGTCGGAACTCGAGAACCATTGTTGGTCCTCAAGTGAACCCTCATCCTAGTTGACTACAAGAAGAAGACTAACTCAAGCATACAAAAGCTTAAAACTGAATTTAAATTCATTGAACTCGAATATTCAACTTTAAAAAGTTCGAATAATTCTCAAAATATATACTCATAATTTGTAAAACAACTCAAAATAAAGTAAATACAGAAAACTCTTCAACTCTGTCTATCTATGAAGCCTCTACTATTACAAAAGGACATCTCAAAACTACTAACTGTAAGGTAAAGGTGAAGTCCTCTGGAATGTAAAAAGGCTCATCAAAGCTGACTGGAATATCACATGACCTCAACGAAACTCCTGTTGATGATCCTGAATACCTGTATCTGCATCATGAAACGATGCAGGCCAAATGGCGTCAGTACATGGAATGTACGAGCATGTACATGGCGTAAGTATAAGCTTGACTCAACATGACTCAAGAATACTCAACTCGACTCACGAATGCTCAACTCGACTCAAGAATACTTAACTCAACTCAAGGATACACAACTCAACTCAACTCAGGATACTCAACTCATAATGAAAACAACAATAAAAGATGATATATACATGAAACATTAGATAATAACTCATATATATATATATATATGAAAATACAATAATAAACTCTTTATTCTTATGTGGGAGATTCTCTAACCGACAACCATCACTATGAGCAAAGTGATGATAAGTGTCACGCCCACACTACCAAAATTGTCTTATATTTTGCCAGAGTATAGGACATCCTCAACTAAGTGGATCCACTAAGTTGGGCTTAAAAGCAATAAGGAATCATCTAAAATGTATGACCCTTTACCTATGTTGGCAGACCCGGTTTATGAGGATTTTGAGTTGTCTGAACTCATCCCCATATCGGTGCTCAATACTGCTCCCAATAATATATATATATATATATCCATGCTCATATGTTTAAAAACATAACTCTTCCTCTGGTTTGAGACAATTGCTCAAACTACCCTCTTAAAAGAGGTAATTGCTCTTGAAATATCTTTTAAACTCATAACTCATTTAGAAATCTCAGTTTCTCTTTTATTAATGTAAAAATTGATACCTTTGGGAATACATAGTCCCCTTATACTCTTACTCAACTAATGCTAAAACTCTTTCTCAAAAATGTATCAAAATCATATTATAATATGATCATTCATTACTCAAGAAGTCATACTACATAAACATTGATGGTATATCTAGATACCATACTGCTCATACACTGATGGCATACTCAATTGTCATACTTATCATGTTTTAGAAACTTTTTTCTCAAAACTCATCTTTACTTTCTCAAAACTCAGTTTAAGAACTCAAGTGTTGGCTTTAAAAAAAACTTCTCAAAATTCATAACTCAACTCATAGGGTTCATGTGGAATTATGGACATGAATGACTCAACTCAAGGATCTTAATAGCAGTGTGGAACTCAATACTTAGAACTCAAGACTCAAGAACTCGGAACTCATAACTCAACGATATTACCCCTGTTAAGGATACTTGATTTATGGAGTTTATGAGTAATTATGGACATGAACAACTCAACTCAAAGATCTCAATTACAATATAGACTCAAGAATACACTCTTCTCATTCTCATACTCATTTACTCGAGTCTTGAAACAAATTTAAAAAAATTGTGGAGGACTCCTTGAAAAGACTCAAAGGGACTTTCACGAACTTTACTCTTAACTCAACCTTGAATTTGAATTATGAATTCAAGTACCATGATTATGATACAGAGGATTTCTCAATTATTAATAAAGCTTAGATAGTTAGTAATAAGAAGAGAGATATGGCATGAATTAGAAAGCACCGAAGCGACGTGGAGAACGATTTTATTTTTGGTCGCGAAATAATTTTAGAGGTAGAGGACTCTGTATCCTCTCCGCTACGCGGAGAAGGGGTGACCATCTAGAAGTTAAAATTTTAAAGCGTCTCCATGACGCGGACCAGGGCACATACTTTTTCCCGATCTTTTCTTCCTCTCCCAAACTCGACTCAACTCATACCTAAAGTAGTTTCATTGTCCAAATTCATGAAATTTCACAAACCCAAAACAATTTCGAAGAAACCCACACAAAATTTAATCAAGAAACTCAACTATTTTGCAAAACGCTCACCTCGAGGATTCAAAGATCTCTAATATCAATTAAATTCAAGAACTCAATAAAAATCTCAATATAGACAATCTCATGGATGAATTCAAAATTGGAAACTCATGATTGGCATGAGGGTGAACAAACCCAACACTATGACAACTTACATACCTGAAAGAACCATCTTCTTGAAGAAACTTGAAGAAATTTTTTGGAAGATGAACCCTAGTCTTAGCGTTTCTTGAATTTCTTGAGCGTGGAACTTTAGGAGTGAATGAGAGGGCTTGATTAACAAAACTAATTTTTTTTTACACATTTAGGGCAATTTAGATGACCTCCTAAGGGTTTTTAGGACTAAAATACCCTTGAAGAAATAAATAAAATGAGTTGGAAGTCAAAATATTTTTTCAGCGGACACTGAGGTCCGCATTGGCTCCGTAACGTCGAACCATAGCGGAGCTACTGTCAGGTTAGAGCGCCATTACTAAATTAGTCATAATTTTTACTCAGAGCTTGGAATTTAGAAAACTTGGTGGCGTTGAAAAGAGAACTCAAAGACCTTTAATTTGATAGTTCATGGGCCACCTAACTCTTTTTGTGCTAAAAGATATGGTCATATGAAGTTGACCCAAAATTTAAGAAAATGATGGAAGACTTGAACAAATTTCTCTTTAGTTCTTTGTTGAACTAGAGGTGTTACATCAAGTGACCTTAACACCTAAGAAATTTTAAAATCACTGGAAAAAAATTTCGTTCACAATGAAGAAGGGTTCGAGTCTTGATTTAGAAATTTTTGGGGTGTTACATTGAGGTTGTACTCATGCATACTCATGGATTGCTGCTTAAGAGTGAGGAATTATCTTACATTTGCCTCTCTCACTTCACGGGAAAAGAAATGCCCCATGAAGGCCTCTTCGAACATACCTCAACTAACAATCGGTGCCCCTTCAACTCTACTCTTCTTCCATTGGTCGTACCAAACCCTAGCAAAACCCCTTAGTTGGTATGCAGCTAACTCCACACGCTCAGCATCTGCAACATGCATTACCTCAAACACTTTCTGCAATTCTTCTACAATGTTTTCTGGATCCTTAGTGACACTTGAATCGGTGAAGTCTGGAGGATTCATCCATATGAATTCACGGATCCTGGATGTATCAGCCACATCTTGTCAAACCTATCACGACCCGAGTCTACACCCTGGACGTGGCCGGCACTTAAGAACCATTGTTGGTCCCCAAGCGAACCCTTATCCTGGCTGACCACAAGCGGAAGACTAACTTAAGCATGCAAAAGCTTAAAACTGAATAAAATTCAATAAACTCAACTTTTCAAAACTTTAACTCAAATGAACAACTTAGAATAAAAATAATATATTCCACTCGCCATAAAATAGGCACTTAAGTCTTTAAAACATTTAATAAAATAAATGAATAATACAGACTTCTCAACTATACTGACTATCTATGAAGCCTCTAACTGATAAAGATGGAAGTCGGGACAAGACCCACGACATCCTAACAACTGATTTAACTGAAAGGTAAATGAAATCCTCCGAAAGCAAAGAGGCTCACCATAGTTAACTCGAACTCTCGAATGTATCAACGAAGCTCCTGTTGATGATCCTGAATACCTNTTTAGAAATTTTTGGGGTGTTACATTGAGGTTGTACTCATGCATACTCATGGATTGCTGCTTAAGAGTGAGGAATTATCTTACATTTGCCTCTCTCACTTCACGGGAAAAGAAATGCCCCATGAAGGCCTCTTCGAACATACCTCAACTAACAATCGGTGCCCCTTCAACTCTACTTTTCTTCCATTGGTCGTACCAAACCCTAGCAAAACCCCTTAGTTGGTATGCAGCTAACTCCACACGCTCAGCATCTGCAACA
Source organism: Solanum stenotomum (assembly GCF_019186545.1). Classification (NCBI taxonomy): domain Eukaryota; kingdom Viridiplantae; phylum Streptophyta; class Magnoliopsida; order Solanales; family Solanaceae; genus Solanum; species Solanum stenotomum. Next base: position 58,808,903 of record NC_064285.1, on the reverse strand, counting down.
TGCATTACCTCAAACACTTTCTGCAATTCTTCTACAATGTTTTCTGGATCCTTAGTGACACTTGAATCGGTGAAGTCTGGAGGATTCATCCACATGAATTCACGGATCCTGGATGTATCAGCCACATCTTGTCAAACCTATCACGACCCGAGTCTACACCCTGGACGTGGCCGGCACTTAAGAACCATTGTTGGTCCCCAAGCGAACCTTTATCCTAGCTGACCACAAGCGGAAGACTAACTTAAGCATGCAAAAGCTTAAAACTGAATAAAATTCAATAAACTCAACTTTTCAAAACTTTAACTCAAATGAACAACTTAGAATAAAAATAATATATTCCACTTGCCATAAAATAGGCACTTAAGTCTTTAAAACATTTAATAAAATAAATGAATAATACAGACTTCTCAGCTATACTGACTATCTATGAAGCCTCTAACTGATAAAGATGGAAGTCGGGACAAGACCCACGACATCCTAACAACTGATTTAACTGAAAGGTAAATGAAATCCTCCAAAAGCAAAGAGGCTCACCATAGTTAACTCAAACTCTCGAATGTATCAACGAAGCTCCTGTTGATGATCCTAAATACCTGTGTATGCATCATGAGAAGATGCAGGCCAGATGGCTCAGTACGTTGAATGTACGAGCATGTAAGGGGAATTCTAAAGCATAACATAAGCTTGAAACTTGATAAAAAGGAAACATATTTACCTCTTCTCAAACTTACTCAACTCAAGGAATACTCAAGGATACTCAAAACTACTCAACTTACTCAACTTAGAATTATTCAAGGATAAGATACTCAACTCAGATATTAGATACTCAACTCAAAGATATGATATTCAACTTTGGGTATTCAACTCTGGGTACTCAACTCTGGATACTCAACTCAATATAAAGCAACAATACACATGCAATATATGGAAAGCTTTATAAAACAGTAAAACAACTTAGTTCCTTAAAGAAAATGCAATAACAAACTCAACATTACTTATATAATAAAGTAATATAGTTTCTGTGGGAGTTTCTCTAACCGACAACCATCACTATGAGCCTAAGTGATGGTACAACGTTTTACCTCACGTTGCCAAGGACCGTCCTATACCTTGCCATCGATATAGAACCTAAACTACTAAGTGGATCCACTAATCTATTATAAAATGGGTTCATCTAAAAAGTATGATCATTTTCTACCCATGGTGGCGACATGGTTTTATGGAGATGTGAGTTATCTAAACTCATGCTCGCCCCCAATTCGGTGGTCAATGCTACTCCCAAAATATACTAGCTCTTATGTTTTTTAAAAAAAAACATAATTCTTCAATGATCTGAGATTAGTGCTCAAAAACTTAGCTCAAAGGCTATCTTGGAAATCTCAGTTTCCCTTCTTGCTTCATTTAGAAAGCTATTACTCTTTAACTGAAAACTAGTTCAAAGGCTCTTTACTGAAAAACTAGCTCATGCTATGAATGATTTCTAGGTGTTTAGAAGTAGCTTAGAGTAGTTAGAATAAAAAAGGAGTGAAGGTGCACTTTAAACGAACACAAACGGGGTAACCGACAACAAACTGGATTGGGCAGGCGACCCTGGAGCTATGGGTGGCACGGTGCGCCAGCCCCTAAACTTCAGAGGAGGGTTTGAGCCTCTCTGGCTGGTGAATCGCACCAGGCCCCAACCCAGAAAATCGACGAATTTTTCTTGCTCGTTTTCTCACCCTAACTCGCCTAGAATCGAACGGTTTCTTCCCCAATCAATTGGATTCGATTACTTAACATAATTACACTTAATATACTCAAAACAACACTCAAATTACTAAATTTCATCTCAATAAATCATCAAAACCCCAACACAATAAGATTTAGAATGAACTTCAAGAACACCTATCAAGAACTCATCAAAAACCCTAATCTTTCAACTTCAAGAATGAAATTTCGCTGAAAATAACATCATTGGCATGTGGGTGAACTAACCCGACACTATGGAAGCTTACATACCTCTTAGGGATCAAACCCATGGCGAAAATCCGCTACAACACGCAAGAATCTCGACGAATGCTTGATCATCTCCTCTTTTCTCTTCTTTTCTCTTCTTCAACTCTCAACTAAAACGCTAGGTGTATTTAAGAATTATAAAACTGAACCTAATAGGATTAGACCCTTAAAACCTTACTAAAAACGAATTAAATCTGATTTGGTAAGGAAAAGACCAAAATACCCCTTACTATTTTTCGCTAACTTTCCTTAACTGGACAATCTAACTTCAAAAGGTCATATCTCACTCATCCGACCTCGAAACTTAGCAAACTCGGCGGCGTTGAAAAGATAACTCAAAGGTATTTCCTACGGTAACTGGTGGAACACCTAACTCATCCTGAGCTAGTAGTTATAGTCATCTGAAGTCAACCCAAAACTCATACTTAGCTTAACTTGCAAAATTTCAGATTTTGCTATTTCCAATTTAGTTCTTTTTCAAACTCAAGGTGCTACATCTAGTGAACTTAACAATTAAGAAATTTTAATTCCTCGGTAAAATCCTACTCACAATGAAGGATGGTTCAAGTCTTAGCTCAAAAGTTTTCTAGGGTGTTACAGAACCGCTCTCTGTTGACCAACTTGGTTGGCCATTACTTGGCTCAACATCTGGATGGCATCCTGGAACTCAGCATTAGAGACCTCTCATTGGGGTTACACTTCGGGTGCATTGGATACCCCTTGCACCTAAGGATCAACATTTCTCCTAGCAGAACGACCTCAAACAGCTCTTCGTAGAGGCATGATCTGAAAATATGCGCAAGCACACATTAGAAAGAAGCTTTTATAGAGTTGACTCTATCGCACAAAAAGAGTATGAAAGAAGTGACATAGTTCCTAAATATCGTAGCCTCTTAATTATTGATGTGGCACGCTTCACAGCGATAACTAAGACTCTACAAACGACACCCTAGGACTCTTGAACTACATGCTTTGATACCAAGTTTTTCACGCCCTGAGCCAACACCTTGGACGTAAATAGCACTCGACAACCATTGTTAGTCCCCAAGCGAAACCTTGGCCTGGCTCAATACTCAGCAGAAGACTTACTCAATAGTAAGGAACCTCAAATGTAACTCAACTCATAAGGATATCATTACTAAAATTAACTCAATATACTCTTAAATGCTCAATAACATAACTGTTCAACTCAAGTCTTAAACATTTAACAATAGAAATGGAAAAGACTCCTCAAAACACTATTTTCTATGAAGCCTCTAATAACTATGATGGACGTTGGGACAAGACCCACGACATCCTAATAAACTAAAAGTAAATGGGAATCCTCCGAAAGAAAGGAGGCTCACCAAAGCAACTCTGGAATTGCAAGTGGTATAAATAGTGCGCCTGTTGATGACCCTGAACTCATATATATGCATCATAAAAAGATGCAGGTTAAATGGCGTCAGTGTATGAAATGTAAGAGCATGCAAAGGGAACTCTAAAGCACACAAAAAAGCTTAAACTGATAAACAGGAATAACATACTCACCTCATCTCGACTCAACTCAAGGATACTCAAAGATACTCAAACTCAGAACTACTCAACTCAGTTCAATATAAAAACAACAATAAAGAGGCATTATAAAGAAATCTTTTAAAACAGTAGATAATAACTCAATGTATGTAAAAATACAATAATAACTCCTTTACTCTTATTTGGGAGATTCTCTAACCGACAACCATCACTATGAGCTATGTGATGATACTATGTCTCCCCCACGCTCCAGAATTGTCTTATACCTTGTCGGAGTGTGAGACATTCTCAACTAAGTGGATCCACTAAGCTATTCTTAAAAGCAATAAGGAATCATCTAAAAAGTATGACTATTTACCCATGTTGGCATACATGGTTTATGAGTATTTTGAGTTGTCTGAACTCGTCCCCATATCGTTGCTCAATACTACTCCCAATAATATAACTCATGCTCATATTTATAAAACATTTCCTCATCCTCAACTTTGAGATTATTACTCAAAATATTCTCTTAAAAGAGATAGTACTCAAAAACTCCTCATGAACTCATTTGGAAATCAAGGTTTCCTCTCATTTTAAATAAAAAAGTATTTACTCTTGGAAATACTTAGTTCCCATATATTCACTTTGAAAAATGAAACTCAACTCTACTCATCCTCATACTCAAGTACTCAAGTCTTAAAACAAGTTTTTAAAAGTTTACAAAAGATTTCTGAAATGACTCAAAAGACTTCTTCGAACTTTACTCTTAACTCTATCTTGAATTTGAATTATGAATTCAAGAGTTATGACTTGGATATGCATGATCTATAAAGGATCAATAAAGATTTTAAATGTGAATATCAAGTAGAGAACATAGGTATGATTCAAGGGAACGCACGCGGAAAGAAGGACGGAAGGGTAGGGGACCTGGCGACCTTAGTGCACTGAGTGGCGCGGGACGCCAGCCCCAAAACTACTAACCAATGTTTGGGGTGCCTGAGTGGCGCGCCACACCAGGCCCTAAACTACTGGGCAATAATTCTAGCGCTATGGTGGCACACCACCCAAGCCCCTGCCCAGAATTTCGACAAATTTTCTTTCTCAATCTCATGCCCTAACTCATCTAGAATCAAATGAATTCCTTCAAACTCCATTGGAAACATAAACCCAACACAATTACAATGAAATCCACACCAAAACCTACCACGAACAACACTCATTCACAACTATCGCCTCAAGTACTCCATTATTAAAGAATGAAGCACAAAACCTCAAGAACTCAACAATATTCTCAATATACTCAATCTCATGGACGAATTCATAAAATATACTCATGATTGGCGTGAGGGTGAACAAACCCATCACTATGATTGCTTACATACCTCGAAGAACACTTGTTCTTGGCGAAATATTTGATTTTCTTGAACGAACGCTTGAATCCTTTCTCTTTTCTCCTCTTAAATTCCCCTCAAAAACCCTATGCTTATTTTGAATGACTAAAACTGATTTAAATGAGTTTAGACCCCTAAAAGTGTGAGAAAAAGTTTAGGCTAAGTGGGGGTAAGGAAAAGATCAAAATACCCCTCCTTAAAATGGATGAATTTCCTTAATTGGATAGGTTGTACTTAAACAAGCATATCTCCCTCATTCGAACTCGGAATTTAGCAAACTCAGTGGTGTTGGAAAGCGGACTCAACGAACTTCGATTTGATATCTTATGGGCCACCTAACTCATCATGTACTGAAAGTTATGATCGTTTGAAGCTAACCCAAAACTCATAATTTAAGACTAACTTGCAAAATTCTTAGATTAACTCTTTCTAAAATTAGCTCTTTCTAAGACCAAGGTGTTACACAATGATAGGCATGTTAAACAGAATTAAATCATTTAAGATCAAAATTCTCAACTCTACTGTCTCTTAATACTCAAAAGAAAATAATAGTTTGCAAACATCTTAAAGGAAAAAAAAAGTACTAAGAGACTCCTTAACTCTATCTATCTATACAGCCTCTATAATTCAAGATGGATGTCGAAACAAGACCACGATACTTCAATACAACTAACTAGAAAATAAATGTGAAGTCCTCCAGAATGCAAGGAGACTTACCCAAGTTATCCAAGTGCAAAATGAACTCAACAAAATGATTGTTGATGATCCTGAACACATGTATCTGCATCATAAAAAGATGCAAGTCGAATGATATCAGTACAGTGAATGTACGAGTATGTAATAAAATTGAATGAATAAATAACTAAATTGGTAACACTGGAAGAATACTCACCTCAACTAAACTCAATACAAAGCAATATTAAGAGATGAAATATTTAAAACTTCATGATTAATAGATGTCAACCGAAGGATGTATATAAAGATAAATTAAATTACTCCTAAACTCTTATTTGGGAGATTCTCTTACTGACAACCAGCAGTATGAGCTATATGATGATACAACGTCTTGCCCATGCTGCCAGAACTGTCATATACCTTGTCGGGGTATAGAATACCTCAACTAAGTGGATCCACTAAAGCTTTGCTCGAAAGCAATAAGTACTTGTCTGAAAAGTATGATCATTTACCCATGTTGACTACACGGGTTATTAGGATTTTGAGTTGTCTGAACTCATCCCCATATTGCTGCTCAATATTACTCTCAATATATATATACACACAAACACACTCACTCATGCTCAAATGTATAAAATATGTTCTTTCTCAATTTGAGGTAATTGCTCAAATTATCCTCTTAAAAGAGGTAACTGCTCTGAAGTATCTCTAAAAACTCTATATAAAAAACAAAGTTCTCGTAAAAGTAATACATTTGGGATTCAATAAGCTCCCTTGAACTTTACTCAAAAATCTCTCTTTAAACTCTACTCAAAACTCTTCTTACTTTCTCAGAAAATTAGTTTAAGACAATTGTTTGGTTAAAAGGATTCTCAATAATAACTCCATGAAGACTCAAATACTAGGGTTCATGTTGAATAATAGTCATGAACAATCAAGTCAAGAATCTCAATGCATAGCATATAGAAACTCAAAAATTAGGAATAGAAACTCAGAATTTTACATTAACTCATCTCAAGAATTATCAAACTAAGGATGTAACCCTAGATTATCTCTTACTATTCGGAAGTAGATCTAGGGCGTGAGAAAGAACTCAGTCCATCACTATGATTAGCTTACATACTTGGAAGAACAAAGTTCTTTACAAAATCGGTGAAAACTCGAGGAGCGCTTGAAAACCTAGATTTTTATCCTTTTGGAACCTTGCTCTAATGACTTGAAGTGTTAATGAATATAAAAAAAATGATTAACACTATCTAAATGTCACGCCCCGAGCCTACACCCTGGACGTGGCCGGCACTCGAAGACCATTGTTGGCCCCCAAGCGAACCCTTGGCCTGGCTTTCTTAACTCAGTGGAAACTTAACTCGACAGCAACTCAATGTAATGCAAGGTTATAAAACAACCTAACTGATAGAAATCTGGCCAAAAAGGCAACTCGAGTCCCAAAATAGAATATTTACATATATACATAGATGAGAGACTCAAAACCAACTGACTGACTGTCTATGAAGCCTCTATAATACTGAGATGGATGTTGGGACAGACCCCACAACATCCTAATAAAACAAAACTAAGAGAACAAAATAATCGAGTCCTCCGAAATGCAAAGAGGCTCACCACTGACTCTGAAGTACTCAACTGGATCAACGGCGAACCGGATGCTAGCTCTGGGTACCTGTGTCTGCATCATAACAAGATGCAGGCCAACTGGAATCAGTACATTGAATGTATGAGTATGTGAGCTGGAAAGCTAAACCACAACTTAAGCTTGAAAGAAGTACAAAGGAACTCTTACCCTGGCTCTGTTCAATTCATGAATAACTGAACTCAATATATAAAGCAATAAGACACATGCAATATATAAAGCTTGTAAAATAGTGTAAAAAACTTAGCTTGTTAAAGATAAAACGATAACAGCTCAACTTCACTTATATAAAAGTAATATAACTTTAGTGGGAGACTCTTTCAACCGACAATCACTACTATAAGCCCTAGTGGTGATACAATGTTTTACCTCACGTTGCCCAAGGACCATCCTATACCTTGCCGTGATATAGGAAGCTAACTTTACTAAGTGGATCCACTAGCTTAATCTTACGGATTCATCTAAAAAGTATGACCCGTTAACTCCCATGTTGGCGCATGGTTCTTATGGAGAGTTGAGTTTATATCGGTGCTCAAGACTACTCCCAAAAATACTTAGCTCATAAGTGTTTTAAACACATCTTTCTTTACTTGAGATAATTACTCAAAACTTTGCCCGAAGGCTCACTTGGAAGCGATGTTCCTTTTTCTTGAAAACTAGCCCAAAGGCTCTCTTAGAATCATAGTTCCTTTCTTACTCAAATGTAAAAACATTTAGAAACTTCTTTGGGAATACATAGTTCCCTAATAATACTTTTGAGAAATGACTCAACTTTAAACTCAACTCAACTTTAAACTCTTGACTTAACTTTAAACTCTTAACTCTTTACTCTTTACTCAACTTGACTTGAAACTTGAGCCTTAAAATGAAGTTAAAACATTCAATAAAGACTCTTGAATAACTTAAAAAAAAGAACTTGCTTGACTTGCTTCTTAACTTCCAAGCTTAACTCTTAACTTCACTTGACTTGGAAACTAACTCTCCTTGAATTGGAATTATGAATTCAAGGTGTTTGATCACATGTTATGGATGAGTTCTTAACGTTTAAACGTGCCTTGGAGTGTTGGAAACAACTTGGGAACATAGGTACAATACCTAGGAACATGCATGAGAAAGTGGAAAAGAATGGGAAAACTTGGCGCTCTTGGCACTCTGAGAGGCGTGGAGCGCCAAACCTCAAACTTCAGAGGGGTCTGGTTGGGGCTCTGGTAGGGGCGGCGCCCCAAGGGCTGGACCTCAGAGTCCCTTTTGGGGGGCACTGGCCGGCGCGACGCCCCAGCCCTATTCCCCGAAAACTCAACTTTTCTCCTCCTTTTCTCCAACTCTAAACCTTCTAAACTTCAAAGCTTTATCCACCAAACACTTAGAATCATCAAAACCCTTGACATACACTAGATTCAACTCAAAAACACCACCAGAAACATACACCAAACCAACAAGAACTACAACACAACACAACTACAACTTCAACAATTCCAACCAACAACTTCAATCAAACATAATCAATCTTTTCTCAAAATTAAACGAGCTTGGCGTGTGGGGGAAAGAAACAACCCAACACTATGAACTCACATACCTTAATAGGGATCACCCCCGAAGAAAACCACGACGATCTTTACGAAGTTTGCTTCTTCTTCTCCTTTCTCTCCTTTTTCTCTCAAAAACCCTAACACTTACTCTTTTAAAAAGGGAAAAAACTGATCAAGAATCAGTCTTACACCTTAATATATATCCAAAGACAAGGCTAGGGAAAAGACCAAAATACCCTTACAATTTCCGGACAGATTCCCTGCCGACTGCCCAACTTTCAAAGGGCATAACTCGCTCATACGAACTCAGAAGCGAGCAAACTCTATAGCATTGGAAAGATCATTCCACGAACTTTGCAAACATAACTGAAACTACACCCAACTCATCCTGAGCTAGGAGTTATGACTGTTCAAAGTTGGCCCAAAATTCATTATTTTCCATACTTAGCCAAATTTCCAGATTTTTAATTCCTTCCAAAAATGACTATTTCCAATTCTAAGCTTCTTCATAGTTATTTCAAATTGTCGGATGTTACACTAAACCCTTAACTAGGTGTATAAAGGTAAGGGTTTAGGCTTAGAAGGGGTAGGAAAAGACTGAACTGCTCCTCTTTAAAAGCTGAGGAAAACTATCCACGGGATCTACGGTTCGCGGTTTGATCTACGGACCTTAGATCCCATCCGAGGAACTTATATTGAATTTTCGGGCTCAAAATTTCATTATATGGATACAATCTACGACCCATTCTACGGAGCTTAGACCAATCCATAGACTTAATACTAAATTGCAGGCGTAAAAGTCCATTCTACTGGTCCAAACTACAACACGTAAAAGTTCCTAAGGCATGTAGAATGGATCCATAGGAATTGGAACCCAAAAATCAGACTCTGAAGTTTTTGACTAGTTGACAGTATGGGTTGTCGAATTTTCAACTGCTTGTAGAAACAAGTCATAGGAATTGACTTCAGACAACTCTGATATGATAGTCTCTGGTAAAACGGTCATAACCTTTTTCTCCAAACTCAAAATGAGACAAACTTGGTGGCGTTGGAAAGAGGACTCAAAGACCTTCAATTTGGTAGGTCATGTGCCACCTAATTCATTATGTGCTGAGAAATATGATCTTATGAAGTTGACCTAAGTAGAATTTTATGTCAAAATCTAATCGGTAAGGAAGCTTCCAACTCTGACTTTGTGCTAGGGAATTCTTGTGACCTTAATTTATATCCAAATCCACTCCCACACTAAATAATTGACCTTTGCACATATGAGCAATTTAAGAATCAACCGATACGACCATACATGTAAATAAAGAGTGGTTCAGACCTTAGTTTAAAAATTTTCGGGATGTTACAGGGCAAATTTATGTATTATGCCTAAAAAGAATGAGAGTTATGGATATTAAAAGTAGCAGCTGAATAGATATAAACTATGAAGGAACAATAAAGGAAAAAAAATAAATAAATTTAATTTTCAAAAGAATGTTTTGTAAAGGAGATCCAGCTTACGTTGATCCTAAGAGGAAATGGCTTAGTTTATTATAAAATATATGTGCCAATTAACATGTCATTATAATTTATAGCCATTAATTTACTATTTATTAGGATTTCAATTTAATATCTTAACTTAATTTCTTGATTTCTTAATCTTAAGAACAAACAAAAGCTACAAAAACCATCACGCAAATTACGTGGAAGATTTGTTCTCCTCAAACCAACTCCTACATCCATTAATCCAAATCAAATTATCACACAAGTGTGGCAAGAATGAAGAAATAGGGAGACATTAGTATTCCTACTTTTATTGCTCTACTCCCTCCGTTCATATATATATGTCACTGTTTTAGATTTCACATTCCTTAAGAAACTATGTAAGTTTATCATTGTACTCTTATTTAGTATTCTCTTGAAGTTAAATTTTCAATAAATGAAAATAAGTTAATTTATTTTGATTAATTAAATTGACCAATGAACATGAATTAATTAATCTTTCTATATTGGTCAAATCCATACTTTCAAGGCTAATAAATCTCAGGGGTAAAATAGGAAGAATAGTATATTTATGCATTGATTTTATAAAATGACAAATATTGAGGATCATCTAATTTTAGTAAGGACGACATATAAATAGGAACGAATAGGGCATAACCTACTATTCTTTTCTGGCCGAGAAAAATAACCAAGTATTCACCACAACTACGGCTGCAGCCATAAAAATTGGACCGTCATGGTAAGCAATTACTAATTAGTTTTTTTGGGCTAAATATTGTAACGACTCATTTTAATTGGTTTTGATTCAACATAGTTGTTAATCTCTTTTCATTTGCACTAAAGATTAATTAGATTCCTTGAACGTGCATGTATCTGTTCAAGTTCCTAGGAGAGTAGGATAATGATATGTACAGTAAAATCGCACTAAATTAATTCTTGGTAAAAATAATAATCTCTCTAAGATAATACTTTCCTTCGGTCCGACTTGGGCTAATGGAAAAAATCACTCATATCGATAAGATAATGTATTTTTAGAAGTCCCTTATATAAATACATGGTCCTATTAATATTATAAACTAATAATATTTTTAAAATACAAATATATTTAAGACAATTTAGTGAAATATGATTCTATTGTGCTTTATTTTTTGTTAAAATTTAAATCTAGTTGAAGTTCATCTCAACTTTTCTTATAATTGCATCCAAAAGTTCTGGTGTTGTCTTTTCGAACTACACCACAAAATTGTGAAGAGTTCTAGATGAAATAAGTGTTTCATTACGCGTAACTAGTACCAAAAGTATTGTATCATCTTCAACTTTCATCATCAACATTGTTTTTTCCGATGGTATCCACAATCTCTTCTATGCTCTAGACCTCTAAACATGTCCATTTTCACCCGGGTAATCCAACAGGTTATTGACGTCCATTTTATTGTGGCAACTGAGATCATTAATCATGACCTCAAGTTCATGAATGACGTTTTCACAAGTGGATGCATTCAAATTCTTTGAGATTTTATCCCCCGAATGAATTTTGCAGTGTTGAAAACAATTTGCTATTGTATCTTGCTGAACATTTGTCGTCCAAGCCGGGATTGCGAAATTAATAGCATCTAAAACATTCATCTTTTCTAGATCAGTTTGTCCCACTTCATAGCCTTTTAATATTTTACGATAAAATCGGTTGTGATAATACATCTTGAAAGCTCTTATTATTCAAGCATCACAAGGTTGAATCTCAAAATACTCTTTAAATTAATAAATATTAATTTATTGAATAAATGGTCACACCTATATTAATTTAGTGAGGTTTTACTGTATTAAGTGAAATTAAATTTATGTGCAACTGTTCAAGTATATATATTTACAAGCGGTGTGCTCAAATCTCACGATGGCACATAGTTATGAGATTTGAATTTTCTAAACTCACATCCTCTCGGTGCTAAATAATTCTCCCAAAATAATCTGTATATACTAATATACTCATAACTGTATAAATTATTTATCTGTCTGACTTCGTAAAGATGTAGTACTACTGGTGAGTCTATGCTCATAACTATCTGGAATATACTGATATTTTGAGTTTTGATGGTAAAAATCATTTTCTTTGAAAATCATATTAATGTTTGCAACAAATAATTGTAAACTTTTGTAAGGAATCTTGCAAGTGACTAAGCTTTTTTAAAAATATAATCTGCGAAATAAATATAAATAAATTTCATGGAAATATACTATACTTATAAAAACAATGCATCATATGATATACTATGTTGAGGTTTTTAAATAATTTTAGCTAAGAAGGGTCCATGTGATAGAATAAGCATGAACCATCACTCAAGAAGAAGAATCAATGAATATGAATAGAGCAATTTCAATGATAAGAAGTTCAAATTAGAGGGAATTTGAAATCATAAACTTTCAGGGTAAAAAATTTAGTTTTAATCTTACCAACTGAAATTGTAGATGTAGGGCATAAGGACGAACTAGATTATAGCCTTACATACTTGTAGAAGACAATAAACTGGAAGGAAAAACTCTTGATGGACTTGATTGAACAAAACCTTATGTGCTTGACTTGTTTTAAATAACTAGTTTCTGGTAACGTGCGTTGCACTCTTGTTCTTTATTATTATGATAATAAATTTTTTATTTATAATGATTTTGAGCTATAAAATGTAAATATTGGTGGAGTTAGGAGTGAAATTCTTTTTTTTTAGAATTGGTAACATGTTAGGAGTGAAAAATTTTAACCACTAACTAATAATCTCTTTTACTACTTATATGTTATATTTAAATTCAATTTCTATTATATGTTTTTCTCTTTAAGATTGTTATTCCTCTTTCATATTTAGAAAGATAAATTTTAATGTTGTTCATAATTGACTTTTAAGTACTCCTTCATATTAAATTAAATTACTTCATTTGTTAGAATGTCTTTTTCAGAGATTTTCTCGATTTCTTTTGCTCGATGTTGTTGAGGGAGAAGCATTAGTTATCTTTTTTACCTCGAAAGCTAGGAGACTAAAGCAACATATAATTTCGACAAGTCATTGTCAAACTAAAGCTATCAAGGAGGCTCTACTTTGTAAAATACACATGCATTAATTTATTAAAATCTAATTAAAAATAAAATAATCAAATGTTAATCAAATTTATTAAAAAATTACAAAAATTATTCAAGAGACATGCCGCATACCTCATTTGTATTGGCCAATTTCCACTAAAGAACGGTCTGCATAAAGCATCACCTCTTGTTTATACCTGAGATTAAAAAATTACATCATAAGTTCATAAAACAAAATTTTAGCAGTATATTTTCATGTGAGAGATCAAGCACTTAAACATCAATTTAAGAATACAATTTGAATGATGGCAAAAAATGAAGAAACTAAATGTATAGAAATGCTTGAAAGAACATATGATAAGAGCTTTATGTTCTCTAAACCAAATTCAAATGTACAGTATTGTCATTAGAAGACAACGTGTAAGAGAAAAAGAAATGCTTGAAAGAACATATGATAAGAGTTTTATGCTCTCTAAACCAAATTCAAATGTACAGTATTGTCATTAAAAGACAATGTGTAAGAGAAAATACGCATATGAGGGATAAAAAATATATGGATTATATTGTTGGAAATATATGTCAGTTTCTTTTAAAAGATTATTATTAATGAATAGTTGTCTTTTCATTTGCTTTCATATTTAGAATTGTAATTTATTGTGAAAATTATGTTGCTTAAAAGAGTAGAATGGTATAGTGATTGAAGAGAGAGACATGTAGGTTATAGTTTTTTTGTACAAAAATGTTATTGTAACTTATAGATATAGTGATTTCTTGAAGAGTTAAAAAGTCATTCAACTTTATGGTGATATCTTGAAGAGTTAAAAAGTCATTCAAAGTCATTCCATATATTGTTGCCAGGGATAGTTATGTCTATAAAGGTTCCTAATAGTCTAACTGTTGTGCGATCCGTTATCATTGGTATCAGAGCCATGGACTTATAATAGCTATAGGTGTTATAGTTCAACACAGTTTCTTTTATGAATATCATAAAGAAAAGGTCTACTGTTAAAAACAGTAGAAAGGAAGAATTTGATATACCTCAACATCTTGATCTACTTAATAAGTGGACTATTCCTAAAATTTCACCTAGAATTATATATCAAATGGGTACTTTTGAGAAACTAGGTCTCAAACAGGTGGTTAAGACCACAGAAGAAACTATCATTATTGATAGTGACAACCAAACTTTTAGATTATTATCTGATAATGATATAGCCCCTTATAGGGATATTTATAGATTCATGCATTTCGGTTTAGTACAAGTTGCTTTTAAACCTCTTACTTTACGAGGGTTACCAGAAAGCTTTATAGCAGCATTACGTGATGGTAGAAATCATAATTGGAAGAAATCTCTTATAGGGACTATTCAAACTAGTTTAGCTTATGGGCCAGTTTATTTCAATGGTTATCCTAATTTACAAATTTCCTTGCAGGATGAGAACTCATTAAGTTCCCTTATACTAAATGTTAAACTTCATGGTTATGATTATATGCCTGGCACTGAAGTTGTTTGTATATGTTATAGAATTTATTATAAATTATTGCATACTTTAAATCCTATGTGTAAAATAATTGATTTTAAAAATGAAACTATTCTTATAGAAACTAATTTTGATAAATCTAAGGTGGTTACTAGAAGACCTATTAAGTGGGAAGAAATTGATTTTCCACAAGAGTGGGTTATTGAGAATGCTACTCAACCTCAAAATAATATTAATACAGAAGTTTCTGAAATTGAACAGTTAAATGATGGAACTGTAAAAATCAGATTTCAGGAGCCGACTAACATGCTTATTGAGAATCGTAGCATGTCTTCTAGAATGACTAGATCTAACTCTTCTTATATTTCTCCTATTGATTATGTTGTGCAAGTTCCTTCTCGTGCATCTACTTCTCAAATTAGAGAAACATATAGATGTGACAATATAAAAATTGATAAAGATAATATAGCTCAACCAATTCGGAGAGCTAGTTCCGATTTAGATATAATTGAATCTGAAATAAATTTTCCAGATGGAATAACAGGTTAAACTTGTTTTTATATGACTGACAAAATTATTGATTTTAGTCCGGGATCTCCAGCAAGGGCTCGTATTGCTAAAGATTTTCAAAGGAAAAAATGGAAACTCTTTAGAAAATGGTTTTTCAACAACTTTAATAAAGTTGAATAACATGATTTCCAAGAAGAATTTTATAAAGATCTTATAGATTCAGGAATAAATCGCTTAATAGCATTTGTTCCATGGTTTATGTGCAAACATGTTCATAATTATATTTCTATGCTTGAAAGAGATTTTACGCTTAGTAATGGAGAAATTACTAAAGCAGTCTTTCCTCCACAACAGTCTTTTCAGATTAATAAAAATGATAGGATTGTTAACTTTAATGCTTTTTCAAAATTATTTGAAAATGACACTGCTTCGGTGACTGCTCAACATATTAATGTCATGATTAAGCAGAATAATTATGCTAATATTTATATGAGTATTTTGGGTGATCATATTGTCTCTTTACATGACAAAGTTGATAAGATTATTTCCCTTTTACCTACTAAGTTGAAAGGAAAAGAAAAAATTGCTCATAGCAGTTTACAACCACCTCCAGAGATTGAAGACTTTAAGATTAAAGATTATTCAGATCTGGAACATTTCTTAGAAAAGAAATTTAAAGGTGGTGGAGTTCAGCCTTTAAATGCTGAAAACTTTGAGGAAGGGGAACCTAGCGATAAAAAGGAATTTTATGATAGTATTAATAAGATATCTGAGAGATATGCTAGGAAACCTTTCCAAAGAATGTTCTATTATTCTAGACCCACTCCTCAAGATGTTCTACTTGAAGAACATGAGCATATTATAACTACTAGTTATAATGGAAAAGAAATCTATGAATGGAACATAGATGGTTATACCGATAGACAAATTTATACAACTGTTCATAGAATGTTAATGTACAGTACTATCTGTAAAACCAATAAAAATAGCGATAAGACTATTGCTGATATGATAACAGCAGGTTTTACTGGCCAATTGAAAGGTTGGTGGGATAATTATCTCAACCAGGAACAGAGAGATAGAGTTTTAATGTCGGTAAAACAAGAAGGAGAACAAGTCACTCAAAATGCAGTTTATACACTGGTTTTAAATATTATTGAACATTTCTCAGGAAGATGGTCAGATAATAGTGAGACCATTAGAACTCTTCTCCAAAACTTGAGATGTAAGACTCTTACGTCTTTCAGGTACTATAAGGATGTTTT
Source organism: Solanum stenotomum (assembly GCF_019186545.1). Classification (NCBI taxonomy): domain Eukaryota; kingdom Viridiplantae; phylum Streptophyta; class Magnoliopsida; order Solanales; family Solanaceae; genus Solanum; species Solanum stenotomum. The sequence continues at coordinate 58,792,357 of NC_064285.1, read as the reverse complement.
CCTTTGTAGAGTTATGGAATTACCAGAGTGTAATAGCACTCATTGGAAATCAAAATTTATAGATGGATTACCGACTTTATTTGCTGAAAGAGTCAGGAAGGCCATAAGAGGAGATAATCATAGTATTAACTATGATGATTATACTTATGGAAAACTTATAAGTGCCTGTGTACAGGAAGGTCTATCCTTATTTAATGAAATCAAGTTGAATCAACAGATTAAGCGACATCGCTTAAATGAAAGGAAACAATTAGGAGAATTTTGCGAACAATTCGCATTTGATATTCCTAAAAATAAATCAGGAGATAAGGAGGACACTCATCATAAGAAGAAGAAATCTTCTAAAAAGGATTATGAAAAATGGAAAAAGAAGAGAATTGAAAAGAAGTTAAGAAGAGCTGAGGAAGATAAAGGAGACTCTTCTAGGAGAAAGAAAAAGTATCGTCAGAATTATAATAAATCAGATACTTGTCACAAATGTGGAAGATTTGGTCATTATGCCAAAGATTGCAGAGTCAAGGAAAGATTAAAAGTCTTGACATAGAAGATAATATGAAGGATTCTCTTTATAAGATAATGCTTAATTCTGACTCAGGAACGGGACCAGAATATAGCAGTGAAGAAGAATCTTCAACAAGTGAAGATCTTAAATCTCTTCAACAAGAAGACTATTTGACTTCTGAAGATGAATGTTCACCTTGCCAACAAGGAATGGCATGTGAAAAGGAGGATAAAGACGATCTTTATAAGATCTATGATCAATTTAAAGAAATGAGTCTCAATGTCATTGATAATGACAAAATAATAGAGCTCTTACAAAATATCAAAGACCCTAAATTAGGGCTCAAATCATTGATAAAATCAGTGATTCAAAAGAGAAAGATCATATTTATGAAAAAAATCATATCCCTAAAGAAATTCCTACTAAAGAAGGCTCATATACTATGGCAGAGGTTAAAAATCTCTTATTAGAAAGAAGGAAAACGATAAGTTCTCCTACCACGATCAGTGATTTAAAAGAAGAGATTAATAATCTCAAAGAAGACATTATACGTCTCAAAGAAAAGAATGTGGTTATAGAAGTTAGAATGGATGCTTTACAAACCCGTCTAGATTTAGAAAATGTTTCTGAATCATCTTCTTCTCTTGAAGGAGAAAATGATAATCTTGATTTTATAAAAAACCTTTCTTTAAAAAATAATAATAAGACATATTTTTTATATAGCCTTAAAGCCTTTACTTCTCAAAAGTTTTATACTAAAATTACTCTTTTAATTGATTATAATTATAAGAAAGAATTTATTGCGCTTATTGATAATGCAGCTGATTTAAATTGTATTCAAGAAGGCCTTATACCTTCAAGATATTTTCATAAAACCACTCATAGTCTTCGTTCTGCTAATGGAAGCAAAATGAATATTGAATTTAAATTACCCAAGGCTTTTATATGTAAAGAAAAAAGTTGTGTCCCTCAAAGTTTTGTTTTAGTAAAAAATATCACTAATCAAATTATTTTGGGTGTACCTTTTATAAATGATATTTTCCCACTTACTCATTGGAATAATGATAAGATTATTGGAACTTGGAATAACAGACCGTTTATATTAGAGTTTGTCACTAAACCATTTACTAGAATGATAAATGATTTAACTGCCAAATTGTTGGTTTCAAAAAATAATCAAGTCAATTTTATAAAACAAGAAATTAATAGTATTGAAATTGAAAATATTTTACAAAATCCTAAATTACAAGATAAAATTAATATCTTGGCCAATCAATTCTCTCTTGAAATTTGTGGAGATCACCCCAATGCTTTTTGGAATAGAAAAAAGCATGTTGTAAGTCTTACATATGAAGATGATTTTGATGAGGATAATATTCCTACAAAAGCAAGACCTTGTCAGATGAACTCTGAATATTTAGAGTTATGCAAAGAGGAAATTAGCTATTTATTACAAAAAGGCCTTATAAGGCAATCCAAATCACCATGGTCTTGTACGGCGTTCTATGTTAATAAACATGCCGAACAGGAAAGGGGGGCACCTCGATTGGTAATAAATTATAAACCTCTTAATAAAGCTTTAAGATGGATTAGGTATCCAATTCCTAATAAAAAGGATTTATTAGATAGAGTTTATGATGCTATTATATTCTCTAAATTTGATTTGAAATCAGGCTATTGGCAGATTCAAATAGCTGAATCAGACAGGTTTAAAACCGTTTTTAATGTGCCGATGGGACAATTTGAATGAAATGTTATGCCATTTGGCTTAAAAAATGCTCCATCAGAATTTCAGAAAATAATGAATGATATTTTTATTCCTTATAGTAATTTTATAATAGTTTATATAGATGATATCCTAGTATTTTCTAAAAATATAGAAACTCATTTTAAACACTTAGAATTGTTTAAAAGAATTATTATTCAGAATGGGTTAGTTTTATCTCAACCAAAGATGGCTTTGTTTAAAACAAATATCAGGTTTCTTGGTCATCATATAGAAAAAGGAAATATTAGTCCTATTAACAGAAGTATTGAATTTGCTTCTAAATTTCCTGATGTTATTACTAACAAAACTCAATTACAGAGATCTCTTGGAAGTCTTAATTATATTGCTCCTTTTATAAAGGATTTAGCAAAAGATACAGCTGTTTTGTATGACCGGTTAAAAAAGAATCCTAAGGCTTGGTCAGATGATCATACTAAAACAGTTAAAAGGATTAAGGAAAAGGTTAAAAACCTTCCTGGTTTAACTTTGGCCAATCCAAATTGGGCAAAAACTGTAGAAACTGATGCTTCAGACATAGGATATGGCGGTATTCTTACCCAATATTGTCCTGAGAATAAAAGACATTATATTGTTCAATTTTATTCTGACAAATGGAACACAGCCCAGAAAAATTATGCCACTATAGCTAAAGAAATATTAGCTATAGTAAAATATGTTCTTAAATTTCAAGGCGATCTTTATAATCAGAAGTTTCTAATAAAAACTGATTGCCAAGCAGCTAAATTTATGTTTAATAAAGATTGCAAACATGATGTGTCTAAACAGATGTTTGCAAGATGGCAAGCTTTATTAGCACCTTTTGATTTTGAAATACAATATAAAAAAGGTGAAGAGAATAGTCTTCCAGACTTTCTTACTAGAGAATATTTATCCTAATAAATGTTTATGTCTTTTTGTAGGATGAGACCATCATGGCCCCCTTCACAAAGGGGAAGAGGACGTAACCAGTCAAGAGGAGGAAGAGGTAATATCCTCATTCAGCATGGAAACAAACAGCTAGTAACCGCTAATATTGCATCTAGTTCCAATGGAACCAGTGGGATTGATATAAATCATCCGATGTATAAGGAGTTCATGGATTTTATGAAATCCAAGAAAGAGTTGGATAATAATAATCCACCGTCATACTCTTCAATTTTAATAGATGATGAGAACATAGAGGTATTTGATATGAATGATAAGAAAGAAGTTATACTTCTTTTAGAAGAAAATGATCTCAAATGGAGGAATGAGCCATGGCAAATAATGGCTAGGTATTTGGAGACAGTATCTTATACTACTACTGTGTACAAATACAGAATGTACTATGAGATAATACTCTCATCTACAGGGTGCGAATTTCAACATTTTTACCCTGCTAATACCAAGAAAGTTTATAACTTTTCAAAATTAATTATAAAAAAGATTATAGCACCTGAAGAGTGGGGTATGAGTACTTTGAAGGAATTGGATTATATCCACCCAGAGCAAAAAGTTGTTGTAAAATACAATTATTGGGATTATATCGATGGATTTAATAAGGTCCTATTATATGAAAATGCTAATAGGAAGCATTCGTGGTTTATTAAAATATGTTCTAATATATTTGACAGGCATATTTCTAATTGGTTTTGCAAATGGTGGACTTTATATGGTCCTTCAGTAAAAATCCTACCAGAATCTTACAAGAAATTATATTTGGAATGGGTAGACATATCCCCAAAATTAATTAAGTTACAAGAAGAGAATATATTCTTTGAGGGAATATCCTTGATGTATTTCTTCATTGAATTTTCAATTTCTTGGATTATGAAATGGTCAATAGAAGTTAATACTACTTCAGAAGGATTTCCTTGTCTACAGAGAACTTTTTATACTAAGTTCTGGAGTAAATTACTTCAGAAAAACTCTGAAGGCAAGTTATATGGCCAAGAGATTATTGATTTGATAAATGTTAAAATTAGTCAATATGAGGCTGTTACTATGGAACCGTCTATCATAGAAGATTTAAGTCCATTCAAGAAAATTACAAGAAAACTTCAAATGAAGAAAGGACTTATCTCTAAGTCAGAAGCTATTGCCATATATATGGAAGAAGTAAAGAAAGATTTAATGAAAAATCTTGATATTGAGATAAAAGATGATATTTCTATGGCTTCAGCCAGTCATACTAATGAAGAAGATGATACATGTATTGCTGGAGAAGGACAAGATATTGATGATGAAGAAATAGATCTTGAGACTATTCTCAAGAAATATCAACAACAACTAGAAGAGTCTTCTAGTGCAAGCACAGCTGGCGATAAAGGAAAAGACAAAATATAAAGAATCGTTACTATTTGGTCACATGTCATAAAAGGCCAAAAAATTAAAGCTACTTTTATAAAGATTAGCCGAAAGTATTGTCGGCCATCTTAGACCATGTGAAGGCCATAGGGGCTTGTCGGTCTTATCTTTTGTTTATTGGCCATTGTATAAAGTTGTGGGCCACTCTTTTTATTCGTTTTGCTTTGGAACCTCTATATAAGAGGAAGTTTGTATTCAGTAGGAGGCAGGTTTTGGAAAACCCCCTCTCTCTCATTTTACTCTCTCTCTCTTGTAATATTTCCTTAGTAGTTTTCAATAAAAGGTGTGCAATTTGGTTTGAAGATTTCCTTAAGGTACTATTTCTACTTTTTATTCTTATTATATTTCTTTATGTTCATCAGCCCAATGATGGGCTAAACTGTTTGTGTTGAGCTATAGCATACTAAGTTATTATAGGTGGCGTTGTGTCTATTATGTTGACAGATTAAACAAGTTAGATTAAGGTCAAACATAAATAACCCAGGCCAGTATATGAAAGGTCGCCGAAGGAATCCGTTGGATTACCCGTTGGATTACCCGTAAGAGGNATAATAATAATAATAATAATAATAATCATGATAATAATAATAATAATAATAATAATAATAATAATAATAATAATAATAATAATAATAATAATAATGATGATGATGATGATGATGATGATAATATGATGATGATAATTAAAAAGTTGGATAGGTTACAGTTTTTTGTACAAAAATGTTATTGTAACTTATAGTATAGTGATGCTTGAAGAGTTAAAAAGTCATTCAACTTTAATGGTTTCACACTTATAGAATAATAATTAATTGATTAATAATAATAATAATAATATGATAATGATAATTAAAAAGTTGAAGGGCATTTTCATAATCCAACTTTAGACTAAGCACTTTCCCACTTATAATATAATATGTGATATGATATGATGATAGAAGATAAAAATATGCTTCTTCTTTTTTATAGATTCGTGCAACGTATACTCTACAAGTTTAATCTAATCATTGGAATTCGAAACTTAAAGCTCTAGATATGCATTAAAGGATACGATAGGATGATAATATAACATGATAGGATTACTATTTAATATTTAATTAATTAAATTTCTTATAATATTTTAATTTAGTATAGGGGTAAAATGATAATTCAACGTTGTATTTTGGAGCTTCCCACTTTTAAGAGCTAATAATATAATATGTGCATTTATTTTCTCATGTCATTTTATATTCTATGTTGTTTTAAAAGAATGCTAGTTTGGACATGCTTTTTAAAATACTTGTTTTTATTTGAGTAATTTGACCTTAGATATTAATTGGCTTATTATTGAGGCCAATAGGTCCAAGTGTATCTGCAAGAAAGCTTGATACTTGGAAGTTTGCAGGTTTCCTGTCCTAGCTTGGAAGAGTTATATATCAATGGGGCTAACAACATAAGTGCTCTATGCTCTCACCTACTTCCAACTGACAACTTGAGCAAACTTGAAATATTGTATGTACGTCATTGTGGAAAATTGAGAAACTTAATGTCTCAATCAATGGCCAGAGGTGCTTTGAATCTCCGAATACTAGATATAACAGACTGCTAATCAATGGAAGAAGTGATCAGAGAAGTGGAACAACAAGGAGAAAAAATCATGACCATATTTCCCCTATTGGAAAAGCCAACGCTTCAAAGGCTGCCAAACCTGGGGCATTTCTTTCTGACGGAGTGTACTCTTGAAATTCCATTTCTCAAGGTAGTGGACTGCCCAAAAATGAAGACGTTTGTCCTACAGGGAATATCTGTGAGTCTTGAAAGTGATGATAAGGTCAATAAAGTAATGTTCAATTCTAAGGTTTGTCTTTATAATTAATTACTCCTCTCTTGCCGTTTTAACTGGTAAATAGTAGTCATAGTTATTTCTGTTCCACTTCCGGTTACCTTGACGTAAGATGATATATGGTTCGTTTTTTATTTCTACTTGAAGCTATATTCAATTTTCATCCCTTCAACATTTGCAGGTTTTTTGTCCCAACTTGGAAGAGCTATATATCTCGGGGGCTAACATCTTAAATGGTTTATGCTCTTACCAACTTCCAACTGCCTACTTCAGCAAACTTGGAAAATTACAAGTACGTAATTGCGGAAAATTGAGAAACTTGATGCCTCAATCAGTGGCCAGAGGTCTTCTAAGTCTCCGGGAGCTAGAGATTATAGACTGCCAATCAATTGAAGAAGTGATCACAGAAGAGGAACAACAAGGAGAAGGAAGCATGACCTTATTTCTCCTGTTGAAAAGGTTGCAGCTTTGGGATCTGCCTAAGCTGGGGCATTTCTTTCTGACAGAGCATGCTCTTGAATTTCCATTTCTCGAGGAAGTGTTGATTTATAAATGCCCAGAAATGAAGACGTTTGTCCAACGGGGAATATCTGTAAGTACACCGAGTCTTGAAAGTGTGAATTTTGATTATGCGGTGCAAGTAGATGATCTCAATAAATGGACACAACAGAGGTTCACTTCTCAGGTTTGTCTTGTATAACTAATAATTCTCTCTTTCCGTATTAACTTAATATTCAGATACTTATTTATATTTGTCAAAATTGAAGCAACTTTCTTCTACAATATTTTCAATAAGAAATCTGAAGCATCACTATTCTCTGCACCCAGGAACAAAAAGCTAGTCAAGGCGATAATTTTGAAGCTGCCGATGTCTTGAAAGGGTGAACCATGATTTTGGTGGTGTTGGCAATGAAGCTGAACCTAGTCATGGAGGAAGCTAGTGATGTCTATGAATCCAAAGCTATCTAGGAAGGTAATAAGTATTCGATGAAATAGTCCATGTTAGCTCGAACATCACCTAATACCTATACCAATGTTTGTTGATTTTTCAAAGAAGGGGTGAATCTTGAAGAAGCGGCGCAAGCCTAGAGTAGCAGCCTATTATATATTGTTGGGCCCCTTTGATATCTTATTACATATGGGTGTTAAGCATCTCACATTAGTTGAGGAACTTTCTGATTGATTTTGATTGAAGGACAGTTTTATTCTGAAAATTTGGACAAATGAAAGTTAAACTAAGAAAGAAGCACTTCATAAATTATTGTCTGGCAAAGGTAAGCCTTTGAAGACTGTTTTGGAATGTGAACTGAAGACTAAGGGTGTGTTTGGTATGAAGGAAAACATTTTCCGGAAAATGTTTTCCAATTTTCTCATGTTTGGTTGGGTTAAATGTTTTGGAAAATGTTTTCCAAATCAACTCATTTTCCTCAAATTTAAGGAAAATGACTTCCCTTCAAAACTTAAGGAAAACATTTTCCAAAACTCTCTTCCAACTTCAAACTACAATTATTGTTTTGTTGAAAAAATCAATTTATTTTGTCCCTACCCTCAAACCAGCCCCCAACCAACCCCCCCCCAAAAAAAAATAAATAAATAAATTTAAAGTTTGTTTTTAAATTCAATTTTTTTACCCACCCTCACCCCTACCCCTACGCCCACTCCCTCCCAAAAAAATATTAAAAATTATTTTTAAAAGATATTTCTAATTTCAATTTTTTATTTTTTACCCCCACCCACTACCCTCGCCCCCCCCCCCTATCAATTTTTTTTTATTGTTTTTAAAAAATATTTCAACTTCAATTTTTTATTTTTCATCCC
>NC_064285.1:58766467-58783472 GCF_019186545.1 Solanum stenotomum | reverse complement strand
CCCCCCCCCCCACCCCACCCCCAAAAAAATTTAAGTTTGTTTTTTAAAAATATTTTCAATTTCAAAAATTATTTTCTACCCTAGTAAAAGTAAAAGATATTTCTCAAAAAAAAAATTCATTCATAAATCAAACACTAAAATTTTTTTCCGGAAAATATTTTCTACTCATCAATCAAACATGAGAAAATAAGTCAAAAATAACTTGTTTTCCAGGAAAACAATTTCTAGGAAAACATTTTCCTTCTTACCAAACACACCCTGAAGGTGAAGTCTTCGTTTAAAATTCTTTTATGATTTTTGTTGCCTACAATTGTTATTTGATTGATCTTTATATACCATCATATCTTCTTGTATAGCCCCAAAATTAAGCTAATATTTCAAAGCTCCGAGCATTGTCTGCTGAAAACTATTGACATGGTGCCTACGTCAGCTTGCACACACATTGGTGGATTCCACGGTGTATCAAGTTAAAGTAACTTGTAACAAAATGTAACTATATCATGTACTTGCCACTAAAATACAATGATAATGTAAGAGTTGTTTCCATTGCCGGTGTATATATAGTTATATGCTTATTTGAAGTGCCACACGACATGAGATTCTATCATTTCCTTCAATTTGTGAGTTCTCTTATACTAGAATTTGTTGTCTTTTGTGTGTTTGAATAAGTTGCAGAAAACATAAGTTCCAATAGTAGAAAGTAATCCACCACAAAAGCACCTAGACCTACAGAGAGAAAACACAGAAAGCTTTTCCTTTACGGGATACTTATCTTGTGATTTTGTCACAGAAAGCAATGAGTTCAGCAAATTAAGTATTGTACCATTAACTATGGCAATCATATAACATAGACAAGTAATGGAAATCAAATTTAACTGACTTAAATCAAACAGGCAAGAAAGCTTAATATTCTACCTTTGTGTCGTTTAATTTCGAACTAATTGAATACCATGGCCTGGATATACAGTTGAGGAACAAAACCAACATTTTTCCAATCTCATTGTGTCGTCCTGTTATATTGACCTAAATTACTCTGTAGTCTGTACCATAACAAGTGCAGTATTAAATAAAAACCAAAGTACTAACAATGACAAAGTGATTCAATAAGCAACAGTAGAGTTATACACCAAAGATAAAAATTGTATAGATACTGAAGGAGGAATGATTATCCTTTCTTGCAACAAAGTGCAGAAATAAAGAAGAGCTTAGTACCTGTTGTTGTTTTTCCAGCGCACTATGATTTGTCATACTTCTTTTCGTCACAACAAGGCTTTTTCCAATGGATCTAGAGATTAAGAGGGGGGGGGGGGGGGGGGGGGGCTATGTATGACCTTTCGAAGATCAAATGGGATGGCTTGACTGTTGTTGGAGCACAAGAGATGGGGAGAGAAATTGGTAGGGCTTGGGGGAGGAACAGGGATGCTAACAGTGTGTAGGGAAAGGCGGGGAGATAAGAAGTTGTATAGGCTTGCTAAGGCAAGATATCGGAGGGCTTGAGACCTGGATCAAGTTAAGTGTTAGGATGATTAAGGACATGTACGATGGAGCCAAGACATGAGTGAGGACAGTGGGAGAAGATTTGTATCACTTTCCAATCGTGATGGGGTTGCAAGAGGGAGCAACACTTAATCTGTTTTTATTTGCCTTGGTGATGGATGTATTAGCAGTAGTTGATAGGCTCTACTGTTAAATAAAATGAGGATACCACTATATCAGTGCAATTCCCATTCTTAGTATCATTGTTTGTGTGCTCCATTCCTTTATTCTCTCCTGACTCAGTTGTTACCTGCTGGTAGTGCCGGCAAAATGAGCCCATATTTTGGCAACCCGCCTATATTTTAATGGGTTGGGTGAGTGATTTTTTACATGGGTAAAATATGGGTAAAGTATGGATTAGTCAAATGGATTAAGCTTCTAACTTTTATTCACTATAAGTCAAATGGATTAAGCTTCTAACTTTTATTCACTATAAATTCATGATATCACTAAAAATATTGTAATTTCTCTTGCTTTTTATGTTCTTCTATAGAACTAATTATTTTTCACTATAATTGAAAAGGTGAAGTCTTTGGCCCTCCAAAAATATATTTTTTAAATGAATATTTCTTTTGTTACTTATAATTATATTTTTTTTGTTTGTTTAATTTTATATTGGATAATAAATAATAGTGTAAAATAAGAAAATCATGTATTAGTATTGACATTGTTTAAAGTGCATTAAGCATGTTTTAGTCCTAAAATGCAAATATTCATTTATTTTGAGATTAAAAATATTTTCCCCTTGTTATTACATAATTTTACTTTATATTGAAAAGTTATAGGATNCATTGTTTAAAGTGCATTAAGCATGTTTTAGTCCTAAAATGCAAATATTCATTTACTTTGAGATTAAAAATATTCTCCCCTTGTTATTACATAATTTTACTTTATATTGAAAAGTTATAGGATTTTTTTTTTACTTTTATGATACAATAAAACTAAATAAAACATTTTCAACATTTTTCATCTAAATAAAGACTAAAATATTTTCTCCATGTTGAATTCTTAAGTAGAGTAGTATTTACTCATGAAAATATGGGTAAACTAGTATTTTACCCAACTCATTTCTTACCCAATCCATTTTTACCCATATCAATTATGGGTGGGTTGAATTATTACTCATTTTATATTGACTCATTTTCAACCCGCCCAAATTTGGCCCAACCCGCCTATTTGCCACCACTACCTACTGGTCTTCTTTATTGTTAGCCTGTTGATTGATTTCACTCTCCATCTCCTCTATACTATTTTTTCATGATTTCTTAAATTTTGTTATTTCTTTTTTCAATATGCTTTTATATGATTTTCCTTGAGCCAGAGGTCTATCATAAACAACATTTTCTACCTCCCAATGGGTAAGCTAGCTTCGCGTACATTCTACTCTCCCCAGAGACCACTTGTGGGATTACTTGGTATGTTGTTATATTGGTAAAACTCTTTTGTCACAAAATTTATACTTCTAGCAAACAATCTTATTTTTTTGCTACGACAAAAGAAATATATAGCAATCTGAAGAAAATAAATAGTTGCAATCTGTATACTGTCATTACAAGGTGATTTACTGAGGCAAAAGATATAATGTGTTTGCCATGAAAACTCAATTTTTCTAGCTATTTCTATAGTTTAGTCTCATGGCAATAATGTACAGCCCTGTTGCTTTTTAATTTATAACTTATTTAGGCTAATCTCAACTTAAATAAAGTTATTAAACAATCCGAGGTTCGTGGGATCCACACAAGGGTAGGAGAATGATTGAAGAGTGTTAAACTATTCATGGTATGAGTATGAGAGGGTTGGTAGTGGAAACTATGGTTAAATGTTGAAGTGAAAAGGAAGAAGGAAGCAAAAGAACTCCAGAGCTCTCACTGTGACTCGCACACTAAGTTGCGAGAGACAATCTTGGGAAAGCAAGTAGAATCAGAAAGTTTAGGGAGGCTTGCAAGACCCTTCGCTAGAGTATGAGTATGCTTTTTCTCCATGCTAATCTACGAGGTCTAGCTCAGTTGTTGTTGCTTCTTTATTTGGTGCCCTTTCCTATGTGTATCTAGGTCGAGTACACCGACTTCAATAGGAAGCAAGTCTTCTGGTCCATAAATGAAGAAAAGTAAAAAATTTCACCTACTGTAGTGTGGCTGTCCATATAAAGGAAAATCATGTAACTGAGGAGACTATCATTTTGTTGTTGGACTCATCTTGTCTGTTGGACTGATTAATAACTTATCCCTCACAAAAGCCTTTCATTTTTGATAAATTGTGAGATGTTAATTATCTCTTTTGGCCGTTTGAATAGGCATTACTATATTATTTCAAACAAAGTTAATCACATTCGATTCTTTTACCTTGGGGTAGCTAATGGCTTCAACCATTTGGAGTCCAAACAAAGTTAATCACATTCGATTATTTTACCTTCGTGTGGTTAGTGGCTTCGATCATTTGGAGTTCAAACAAGGTTAATTGCATTCGATTCTTTTACCTAGGCGTAGTTAGTGGCATTGACCATTCGGAGGAGCAGTCAATCGATGTTAGCATGTAGTATAGTTGACTTGGGGCTGTAGCAACCCCACAATATTGAGATCATGTAGTGTTTGGTTTCTGATAACTCTGCATAACTTATATGGCATTTAGTACTAATGTAGAGCTTAATATCAGAGACCCAAAAAGATGTTGCATCAGTTTTATGGGGATTAGATTAGTAATGTTAAGTTTAATACTAAAAAAGCAAACACTATATAAGTAATACTGAATTGTGAACTGGTATTGAACATCCTTATTCTTCAAACTAAACGACCTTGTCTCCTACTAATAAAACTGTGTTTTGTCAAGTGTAACGACATATTATGTGAAATCTCACAAGTGTGGTCTGGGGAGGGTGTTGTGTACGCAGCCGTACCCTAGTTGTGATGGTAGAGAGATTGTTTCCAATAGGCCCTAAAACATAACAAAACAAGAAGTGAAAGAGAATACAATAGAGACTACCATTAACACCAACAAATAATATGATAACCGAAGCAATAGAAACAATATATAATAATAAAATTGAAATATAAGAAAGTGGGAGAAAAAAATAGCAATACAAATCTTAACCGTGCTTTCGTCGTCTTGTCCACCACGAAGGCAACTCTTACCATGCCTCAAATATCTTTCTTCATAATCTTATCTTGCTTAGTAAATATCCATCTAAACATCCTCATCCTCATTTCTCCTACTTTCATCTTCTGGATGTAGTAGGGACACCTATAAAACGCGACATGATGTTGTTTCACACAATATTGACGCTTTACAACACAAAACAAAGACAATACCAGAGAAAGCAGAGGAGGAAAAAATTTGGATGAAGAAAGTTCACAGAACTAGGAACAGATAGCCAAACAGGCTGACATATATCCCAAAACAGTGAAGAGGGGGAATAAGGCCTTATTTGAGATATAAGGATGTATTTATAGGCCTTATTTGGTTAAATATTTATGGATATTTTATCTTTCAATCTTCTCCTTGATCGAAGATATAAGGATGTATTTATAGGTAAAGACTATGGTTATGGTTTGTTGGGAGGGAAAGTATTTGTTTGAATTTTTTAACCAAAGGTGTTCGAATCTGCTCTCTATCAAAGTCTGTCATTGTTGAAAAGGGGCTGAATTGAGTAGGAAGAATTAAAGTCAGCTGATTGTCATTTTGCTGGGCTGCTTTTGCGGTTGGGCCCCTCGTTTGGGCTGCAACAAGTAAAAATTACATAAATTTCATAAGGTTAAGAGTTAATTACATCATATCTCTATTCTTTATTAATTATAGAAATTCCTTAATTTATAGGATCTTGGATACATCAGAAGACATGTGAATACATAGCTCACGGATTGCAAATGATACATTAGTTAATGGGAGGGATGTATCTGAGAAGGATTTTTGTAATTTTTTTAAATGGTAGAGAATTTTAGATAGTATGTTAAAATAAGATGTGTACTCTTGACTGTTTGGGAATCAATCCAAGCCTGAACTTTTTGCTTCTACTTGCTTGCCCAGGATTGCCTCTCCCAACATAGTGTGCTTGTCGCAATGAGAGTTCTTTTGTTTCCTTCTTCCTTTTCACTTCAACATTTAACCACCGTTTCCACTACCAACACTGTCATACTCATACCATGACTAGTTTGACACTCTGCAATCATTGTGTGGATACCACGAACCTTGGGTTGTTTAATAACTTCATTTAAGTTGAGATTAGCCTGAATAAGTTATAAAAAGTTATCGGGGCTTAACACTATTGCCATAAGACTAAACTATAGAAATAGCCGGAAAATTTGAGTTTTCATGGCAAACAAATTATATCTGTTGCCACCTTTGTGATGACAATATAAAAATTGCTTCTATATATTTCCTTCACACTGAAAAATATTTCTTTTGTCATAGCAAAAGAATAAAATTGTTTGCTAGAAGTGTAAATTTGGTGACAGAAGAGTTTAACCAATATAACAACAACATAGCAAGTAATTCCACAAGTAGACTCTAGGAAGGGTAGAGTGTACGCAAACTTTACCCCTATCTTGGAAGGCAGAGAGGTTGTTTTTTATATACCTTTGGCTCAAGGAAAAGGATATAAAAGCATATTGAAAAAGAAACAACAAAAGTGAAGAAATCGTGACCAAATAGTATAGAGGGTGAAATCAATCAATAGGATAACAATAAAGGGAAGAAACAAGGGAATGGAGAAGCTCAACTGCCCACCAGGGTTGTCCTAAAGAGATTGGTTACTAATGCTAAATTCAAACAATGATGAAAGCCACTATTTGGAAAATCATATTTGTAGATACTCAACAAGCATTTCATATAGACTTCAAATGCTTCACAGATGCCAAAGTTTTTTTGTGATTGCACTCATGGAATCATTTAAACAGTTGAGATCAAATCAGAGATATAGGCAGAGATTGACAATGACAACTGCAATTGGAAGATATGGACCATGTGGGGGTTGAGGTTCTCAATGACACAAAACGACATATTTCAATGTAGTGCTATATGAGGAGGAGAAAATAGAAGTACAACCACAAGCTAACTCTCGAAATCCCAACATTCACTATTCTTGGCCAATTTTCTCCCTATCTCTCTCTCATATATATCTCTTCTTCAATGGTCGACATGTATTCTCCTCCCCGTTTTCTCCTCTTCCCTGTCCTTCCTTTATTCTTCTCCTTTGGCCCCCTATATCTCCTACACCAGTACATCTCTTCGAATGATTTAGTGTTTGAAGTTGTTGATAAGGTATTTTACTGTAGTTTCATAACGACTATTCTCTCTCCAAATTTAAAATACATTTTAATGAAAAAGATGATATGTATGTCACAAAAGCAAAATATTTATTTGAACATACCTTTCCTATTTCACCTCAACGAAAAGACGGTGTAGATCTAGTGGTGTTCCTTCTACAATAGGGATCCTATACAATTGGGAAAGTTAGAATGAAACAAGGAAAGATCACATTGACATTTTTTAGAAAAAAGATCACCACACTTCATCATCGATTTTTTGCTTACTTTTTAAGCAGTAGTAGTAAATTTGACAAATCAAAGCAACCTCTTTAACATGAGTCTACAGTTTGATAAATTGCAACTAATTCATTTCAATGCCAGCAATACTAACACCCACTATCCTTAATCCTTAATTACATAATTGTCACCTACGCTTAATAATTAAGACTTATGTCACCGCCATTTTATTTCGACACTTTAATGTCACCCTTAATTCAAAATCCCAGGTTACAAACATGATATAAAATGAAGCATAACACATTGGGTTCCTGTATTGATAGTAAAATCAAGTAATTCAAGCCCCTAAAGACATTCAAGGTCAATAGAGTATTTCAATAAAAACAAAACTGACTCCAATCATTTTTCTCTGTTTGACATTGTCGTTGGGAGATCAGAAATATTTTTTTTAAGTAAAAAAAATTAAGTATGACAAATCCTTAAAACTGTTTTTTAAATAGAAGCAGAATCTGCTATGGGAGAGAAGTTAAAAATTTCTGCTTTTTAAATGGAAAATTAATTTTTAAGATTAAAATATATCTTACATATAAACATATTTATTAATATATCCCATATTAATTAGTTGACATATCTAATAAGTTTGGTTAGTTTTCATTCATGAATTCTATTTTTTATTTTATTTATGTTTTTATATTATTATTTATATTGTATATATTATTTTACATATTACTTTACAGAATTAGAAATAAAAGTAACATCAATATTTTTGCAGGATTAAAAAAAATATGAAATAAAGATTTAGACCCTCTCAAAAAAGTAACAAATACCAACAAGAAAATTTCTTAATTTACGTATCATTTTATTTTTATTTTTATTTTTTAAAACTTTAAAGTAATCTACTATGTCAATTGTTATTTATTTTTTTAATCAAGTAAAAAATAAACAAGTAAATAAGAATAAAGGAGTATATCATAAATAAAAATATCATAAATATTAAGATATTTTAAAAAGGAAAAAATATATTATATTAAATTCTAATTTAATTGAATTTCCCATCATTATCATAGTGGTGAAATATTGCAGCTACATGGACAGATGACAAGTTTCTTTTATGCTCCAACATCACATTTAATTTATTTATGAGCAATCTTAGCAAGACTTCTAGGTGCAATTATTTTTAAGCACACTTTCTTAGAAAAAGAATAAAAAAGGGAAACATTTATTGTACTCAAAATCAAAAAAATCATCACTAATTCATAATCTGCATACATTATTAGAGTAATAAAATATCTAAAGAAATAGTCAAAGCAGATAAAACCATATTATACCCAAAATTAAAAACTAAAATTCAAACTAAAATCATTAACAAAAATGTATTCTAAAAAAACAATATAAAAAGAATGCAAACCTATCACAAAGGTTGTAACTATGAAAAAAAATATCAAAACTAAGATGCAAATACAATATAAAATCAGAAATAAAAAACACAAAAAATCTAAACCAATAATTCGAACAAAAATCAAAACTGCAATAGTGAAAATTAAAATGATAAATATACTTGGAGGAAGAAGAAAAACATAACATAGGATAAAATTCTAATATTCGAAGAGAGTAAAACTTTATGACGGAAAAAGCATGAGAGAAAGAAAAATCAAAAACAAAACGAAAAAACAACGTAAAAATATTCTAATGAAAACAAAATAAATCTTATTTACATAGAAATTGGATTAAATTTTGTAAGAAAACAAAACATGGACCCAATTTGGTAGCATTATTTCCTCGTATAATATACTTCCTCCGTCCACTTTTAATTGTCATATTTTTCAATTTTCATTTTTTGAATTAAACTATAAAAGCTTTGATTAACATTTTACGATGTGTTTTTCATCATATTAATATGCAAAAAAAAATGCAAAGTATGGTATTTTCGTATAGTTTTTGAATATCTAATTTTTTTTTGTTTAGATTATAGAATTAATTTAATCTAAATTAATTTTGAAAAATAATCAAATTGACTTTTTAAAAACGCAATATGACAATTGAAAGAGAACGGAGGTAGTATAATTTTCTCTATTTTTATTGTTTGATGTGTCATACACGTGACACAGACTAAAACTAGCACTCTCTCCGTTTCAATTTTAGGCATATACCATTTTACTTGATTTCAACACATATTTATTTTTTTAATTTTGGATCTGTATAAATAAATATTTAAATTTATATAAAATTGAACAACTAGACACACACGTCTTACATGACATCCTATATATAAATTTGAGACTTATGTGGCGTCCTACGTGTATGATGCCACATAAGACTCATGTGTCTATTTGTTCAACTTTATATAAGTTTAAGTCTCTACTTATGCAGGCCCAAAGTTGAAAGGCATAAATGTGAAATGAGATAAAATTAAGGACACATTGTATTATGCCTCAATTCTATTTTGATTTAGCATAGAGTTTAAGAAAGTAATAAGTGTTGTGATTTTAAATTTAAAATATCCTTTAATTTTATAATATAAAGTCCCTACTTGTTCAGACCCAAAGCTGAAAGGTGTTAAATATGAAATAAGATCAAATTAAAGGACACATTGTATTATGCCTCAATTCTATTTTTCTAATCTGATGTTCAATACCGATATTAAAGCCTGATATTTTGAATTTGCGCCACGTAAAACCTTATTCATAAAGAAAATGCTATTTATCAAAAAATTCATACTCAAAGCTCGAATTCGAATGTGGATTAAGACAGGAGCAGAATAATTAATTTATTGATAAGATGAGAAAGGTATGAATATATGCCTAATTCGTTTAATTAGAAAAAGAAAAGCAGGTTGGTGGATCACGCACTTGACTTTCTTTCCTTTTTTCAATTTAATTAAAGTAAGTAATTAATTTAATCTTTTCTTGTAGATTCACACTTTTGGCAATACTGAAAAAATAAAATAATTATCAACATAAAACATTGAACAACCCGCAATTTTCCACTATATTTTTCATTCCCAGACGAACAATATTTTTTTTTAATTTTTATTTTACCTGTATCGATCTTGAGAGCTTGATGATTTCCAGGACAAAAATAGTTAGATTTCTCCAGAAAATATACAAATTATAAAAATTGAACAGAAAAAAAAAACCTAATTTTGATGTTTTGATGAAGATGATGGAGAAATGGTACAATTTGATGATGATGTGAAATGGCTCTGAAACCCTAATAAATCATCAGTTTTGGAACAAGGTAACAAATTTTCAAAGCTATTTCAATTGCCATGGATTTTAGAGACTTGTCACTTTAGGGTTTATGAAGGAAACTGTAACACGGAAAAGAAAATTAATAATAAAAATTAGTGTTTGGTGTTTAGTTTGAAATTTTTGTGTGAATAATTTGGATTGTTATCATTCAGGGGAAGTGCGGTTGGGATTGATCATTAGATACTATTAAACTATTGAAACATGCATGCCAGATATCGTGGTCCGGTAAATGGGAATAGGTCTAGTTCGATGGGTGTTGGGGGTGTGGGAGCTTCACCTGAACGATTTGTGAGAGGTCGTGGTGAGTATAGAAACTATAGTCGGGTTGATTTTGGGCGTGGTCAGTCAAAGCAGTTTGGATTGCCTCATGGAAATGAAATTTTCATGGAAGCTGGACGGCTAGCGGCTGAGTACCTTGTTTCCAAGGGAGTGTTGCATCCAAGTGCTCTTTCAGGGAAATATCAAAATGGTAGCTTAAGGAATCCGGTTGGAGAATTTCAGGGGTTTAGGTCACAGGAGGCTGATTTTATGGGGGTCCCTGTGGAAGGTCGAATATCAGCTCTTCCTCATTTGGGGAGTGCTGCAGGTGATGTAGGTCATGGTAGGAAAAGGTTTCCGGAGGAATATAACTCAATGGGTTCAAGAAGCTTTGTGAGAGAAAGTAGAAGAAATGAAACTGTTAAAAATTATGGCTCTGAGTTCAATCGAGAATTAGGAAGAGTTGGGTCGTGGAATAGAGTCAGGAACTCTCCTGATGTGGATGCTCAAGATAATACTTTTTCAGGGAATAGAGATGAACAGAGAGTAGCTAAGAATAGTGATGTGGTGTTGCAAAATTCCCCTCCCAGGAAAATAGATCCTGAGATTGAGAGTTCAGTGGACTCGCTGATTGATTCAGAGCCTGCAGGCCAAAACAAGGCAGGGGATGATGCAGGTAAAAAGGCATGTCCTATTAGCACTGAAACTAATCTTCCATCAGAGGATGAACTACAACATACTGAAAAGTGTATTGAAATGGAAGCCTCAAAAATAGAAGTTGATCAGGTTGATGTTTCCAACGATAATGGTGATTTGGAGACAAAAGCTGCCAAGGAGAACATAGAAGTTAAACCTTGTACTGAAGAACATACGCATACAATCAAGAGTAGTAATAATTTACTTAGTGTCTGGAGGTTTGAGCATGTTCCCAAGAAAACTCGCTCTTCATTGGCAAATAGAGTTCTGAAGGTTTTTGATAATGCAGTCATCAAAGATGAGAACACCCGTGAGATGGAGCTTCCTAAGGATACTCAAGTGCATTCAGAACTGAACCATGTGGATGTTTCTGCTGGTGTAATTTCATCTCCTCATAGTCATGATGCAAGAAACCTTGATTCTGGCAAGTCGGAACCTCTTGATTTGGAGGAAGAATCACGTTGTTCTCAAGTCATTAAGCAAGTAAATGAGACGGATTCCTCATCTCTTGGAGACAGCATGGTAATAAAGGAGGACGAAACAATTGTGGAGTTACCTGGATTTGAAAGTTGCAGTTCTATTAACTTGGAAAGAGGAGAGAAACGAGCATTAGAGCATGATGATGATTGTACAGGGAGAGCTAAGAAACCTAGAGAATTGGTTTCATCTACATGTTCTCTCTCAGATGGTATTCTGTACCATTCTAATTCCATGGAAGACTGGCCGAATTCACAGGAACCAGGGACTTCGCACGGCGAGGGAGTGATGTTGTCATTAGATGAGAAGAAGTTGGTTGACATTCCTCTGATTACCAAGAGTGATGTGGAGCCAGGCACTGACTTTACAGGAAAACAACTTTTTCCAGGCTCCTTGAAAACTTGTGACCTCAATCTTTTGGAAGCTTCTGTTGTGAATGAGACTCAAAATGCTGATCCTGTTGATATATTCCCAGGGATAACTGGAAGTGTAAAAGAAGAAGCACCAGTTGATATTGATCTGACCATGAGTAGTAACTGCAATACAGCTCGTCAATATGCTAAATCTGCCTTTGATCATATTGACATTGAGGTGATTGATTTGGATAATGATTCTGAACAAGAAGACAAGGCTTTGAATAATCTAGAGACAAGGTAAGGCTATAACATTAATATATTTTTCATTTAATATGGCTTTGCATTTTCCGTTGTTTCAGTCTAAGTTGGTAGAACATTGGTCCATGAGTTGATATGACTGCTTTCTTTAGTTTTCCATAAACATGTTCTTGGTGAATCATATTGCTTGCGTAGATTCTCCTCTAATTTTGGGAAGTCATACACAGGTCTGAAGTTGTATTTACTGGATCAGATGGTTTTTCAAATAACCCCCATGGTACCGACGATACTCCCGATGTTCAGGATGGTTATGGACTGATGATATCAGAATTGCTTGGGAATGATATACCAAGCTGTTCTTCTGTACCAGAAAATATGAATTCTTTTCACAATGATATGGGCCTGCATAATGGAGAGGTACTAGTGCCATGATTTTCATAATTTGTCTTCTGGCTGTTATTTATTGAATTGGTTCAATATGTTACTTTTACTATTGTTGTTTCTGCTTTCACTTGCAGCTGAGAACGACATAACTCTTGATGAGTGCTTTTCACCAACCTCTTGTTGAATACTATTATTTTTTCTTCAGGGAGTGCTTGGAGATGATGATTCAATATATATGTCTTTGGGAGAAATACCGATAAGTATGCTAAAGATCTTTTCTCATGCACTTGAATTCGATATTACTAATTGAGGTGTTTTTTGGAGGAAAATCCTGTGCATGTACGGAAACATGATTGCTCCATGATCCATCCTATATTATGCATTCACTAATGGTTTCACCGATTGCTTGTTCTGATTGCTGTGCACATTAATGTTATGCTATTCATTTGATCTCTAATTATTCTACACATATTATAAATCCTTTTGCTTTGGTGTGATGGTCCATAAGATGTGTCCCATTGCTAATTAAATGTCTTACTGTCAAAAGCTCTACATTCTCTGAACAGTATCATGAATTTTGTAGAAAAAAATAGTCCAAAAAAAGAGGGGGGAATTGATTGATGATTATAGGACAGGTAAGCAATAAGGAAATCCATGATGAGAGTGACCTTAGGCTTTTGAAATGAGGATGTTTTTTGCTGAATGACCTGTAGTTTGGCTTGGTCAGTTCATTGATGTTCTGATCCACAGACATAGGCATGTGCAATAATATGTTCGACATGCATGTATATTTGTGTACATGTATGTATGTGTGCTTCTCTGTTTTGTAGATGAAATCTCAGATGCTATAGGTGTCTTTGTTCTCTCTAAGCATATGCTTAATATATTTGCGTAGGCTTTCTGACGGCCTGGGAGCAGCAGACACAAGAATTCGGGAAGCCATTTTAAGCTACAACCTTTCCAGGTTTTCATGAAATATATTATACAATAATCAGCTGTATGGCTCAATTTAGTTGTCAAAGATTAGCTCTATGCTACAGCAACTTCATGTATATTTCATGACTTGTGTAAGATCCTCACTTCCAGCTGATGTAAGTACTGTCCCCGCACCCCCTTCCTCGTCTCTTGAAGGGAGGTAGTCAAATGTATTTTCTTTACTCCTTTTCTGTTACACACTTTTTTTTTGTCATCACAATTTGTCCTCTCTTGTTTAAAGTTTAGCAGTTCCCTGATTCTCTGTTGTCTGTATAATTGCTTGTAAGTAATATGTGACATCAGAGAGTGCCTAGGAAAAGAAATTACTTAAAGGCAACGATGGTCACAAAGATGGACAGGCTTGGCAGGAAAACGATTCATCGTTATTTCTATTTCAGGATTACTCAAAGAATAAAGAATATATTGCTTGCTCAAATAATTACACTATGTTTTTTTTCCCTGATATCCCGGAACAAATTAAAGAATAGAAAAGAAAACCAAGATAATAGTACAGACTACATTCGTAGATTTGATCCTTTAGAACCTTGAACGTTTGCATTCAGGAGAAAGGCATTGAGAGAACCTTTTAGCATCTGCACAGTAATTGTAGATCATGTATTTCTGCTGAACCCATCGAAGCCTATTTCTGTCATTACCGTTCAGTTCTTGAGTTTGCCATGCCTGATCATTGTTTACTGAGTCAGTCTTAGAGCCTCCACAGGACGAAGTAGACAATGCAGCTGACCAAACACAAGCATTTGTATTGAAATTCCTGTAAGAAGCTGTAAATGGAGCCATGGACCAATCCGTCTTCACCCGCCCTCCTTGTGTTGCCCAGTCATCAGCATTCCATAAACTGGCGTAAACTCTCATTGCTTGATTCTTTGGGAATGCAACACCAATCGCTTCGTAGTTGTTGAACACTCTTATTGGGATATTATCCACCAAAAATCTGGCCAATTAGAAAAAAAATCCCCAAAATGTCAGACATAAACACTAAGTAAGTTGTTTAGACTTGGATTAAAGTTCAATTAGTAACATACATGATGCGTTGAGAGTTCCAAATAATAGAGTAGGTGTGGAACGACGAGGTGGGGTCAAACCATAGGCGAAACTGTTGTTCTTTGTTGCCTTTTCCTTGAGAGTAGACATTAGTGTGAACCGTGTACGGTTGGCCTGATGAATTTCCCAGAAACTCAAAATCAATTTCATCATGCCCTGCTCCTTTGAGAAGACAACTGCATATTGTACAAAAAAAAAACACTTCAGTGAACATGTGTTTTTTTTATTAATGAGTTATAGTAAGAGGAAATAAGCTGTGTTACTTACGTAGAAGGTAGTGACAGTGCCAGCAGAATTTCCAGGTACTAGTTTGAGTTGCATATCGAACCTTCCGAATAAATATTCATTCTTGGACTGAAATCCTGAACCTGAAATTTTGTCAAGGGACAAGGCGAGAAGGCGCCCACCATCTTGTATCTGAGCACGATGGTCACCAAACGTGACCGTCGCATCTTGGTAGAAATTATCAGCCCAAACAGGACATAGCAAGAGAAATGCAAGAACAGATAGCTGCTGCAACAACATTATGGAAAATCTTAAGGAATGTGTGTTTGAGATTGGGACACAAATGTGAATATATATATATATATATAGAGATTTTGGTAGAGAGAAGAAGAAGGATCGAAGAAGGGGAATTATTAAATTAAGGGATAAGGGTCTGAAAAATATCCTAACTTTGGTCGGATTTGTTGTTGCAATACTAAATTTTCATGAGGACTTATCACCTTCTTAGACTATTAAATACCGTATTTTTTACCCCCTGATCTATTTAATAGTGTATTTTAAAGGTATATATGTACCCACGTGGAAATATTACTATTTATAATTTTGCATTATTTTTTATGTCCACGTGGGCAAATATATATGTTTAAAATACGATATTAAATAGTCTAGGGAGGTAATAGGTCCTCATGAAAGTTTAGTATCGTAACAGCAAATTCAACCAAAGTTCAGATATTTTTCAGATAAATTAAATGAAGCAAATAGCTGTGAATTGAAAGGATTGAAATGTAACGCGTTTGTTTGGAGATTTGGTGGGGCTGCAGTTTCGGAAGTATGGGGAGTGGGGACATACATTAGAACTTAGATCCGCAGGGGTGGGGTGACACCAATTACCAAAAGAGAAATGATTGACATTATTCTACCTAACACGCTTTGATAGAATGTATATAAAAAAAAAATTGAACGCATTGATTTTGTGTATTAGTAGTACTTTGTTTGGTACACTATTTTAATTTATGTACACTCGATTCTATATTAAGGTGTGTATTACTAATACATGAAAATTCAAGATATTAGTAATACAAGGGGTTTTTATGCATGCATTATCATGGTTAAAGATTTCATTTCCCCTCAAAATTTGGTTTACATCTTTTTCACCATAATTGTGGAGTCTCTTTGTAAATACATCAACTAATACACCATATTCAACATCGTTTCTGCCTTTTTGTTCAATGTTTGATCATGTTGTTCGAAGGGCCAAACTCACTCTTTAACTACCGGGTTCATAACGTAATACTTTTAAAGTGGAGAATAAATTTATAGTCTAAAATTTTAATAATAAAGAAGACTTTTGAATCTTGTGGTTTTAAATAAAAGGTATAAGGGTCTAAAAAATATCTCAGCTTTGATCAGATTTGTTGTTGCGGAACCAAACTTTTATGAGGACCTATTACCTCCGTAGACTATTTAATACTGTATTTTAAACATAAATATTTTTCCACGTGGACATAAAAAATAATGCAAAATTATAAATAGTAATGTGTCCACATAGGCACATATATACCTTTAAAATACACTATTAAATAGTTCAGGGGGTAAAAAATACGGTGTTAAATAGTCTAGGAAGGTAATAGGTCCTTATGAAAGTTTAGTATCGCAACAGCAAATTCAACCAAAGTTGGGATATTTTTCAAACCGTTATCCCTAAATAAAATATATGTTGGATGTACTAAGAGTAGGGATGGCAAATGGGTGGTTTGGATCGGATTTTGATGGATTAAGTAAAAATGGATTGGATCACAATCCACCCATATAAAATATGGGTAAATATGGATTTGGTCAAATATGATTTGGATAAAATGATTATAACCCACTTTAATCCCTTAAAGCCAAAAAATATTAAATCAAAGCTAAGTTGTTAATACCTCAACCCCTACCATCCCACCCTATCCCTACCACCCCACCCCCATACCCCTCACCCCTCACCCCTCACCCCAAAAAAATAATTTAAAAAGCCTTTTTTGTAAAAAAAAAATTGACAACCCCTACCCCC
>NC_064285.1:58720554-58765782 GCF_019186545.1 Solanum stenotomum | reverse complement strand
CCCCCCCCCCCCCTCTTTCTCACCCCACCCACCCTCCAATTTTTTTGAAAAATAAATAAAATTAAAAATTAATATTATATTTTTTTATTTTTTAGCATAATTTATAATTTTGAGTAGAAGTGAGAAGTGAGTGATCTATTATGGGTCTATCTGGATCCCCATATTTTACCCATTTTGATCATATTTGTAGAAGCTCTTAAAATAGCTTGAAGCCCATATTTATCCATTTAAAATATGAGTGATCCAAGTCATTAAATATGGGTAAAATGTAGGGGTGTACAAAATCGAACCAAACCGCAAATCGAGTCAAACCGAAAAAAAAACCCGACTAGTGGTTGGTTTGACTTGGTTTGGTATTGGAAAGAAAAAACCGACTATATTTGGGTTGGTTTGGTCTTAACTAAAAAAAACCAACCCGAGACCAAACCAACCCGACATTATATATATAATTTTAAAAATTTTATTTTATACATAAAAATATTTACTTTGATATAATTTTTAAATATTTCTTAAACTTTTTCATAATTTTTATCTTTTAATATATTATTTCAAGTTTGAAACTTAGAATTCTGAATGGCTCAATAAAGATTATAGTCCACAGATGTTGGTAATTATAATAAAGGTTAAATCAAATTCAAATTAATACTAATGCAAAAAGAAAATCAATTCAACACTAAGAATGACAAAAATATTGAATATTTGTTCTTTGGTTTTACATTGGTTTAGACAATTCAAATACATAATCTAATTTTAATTTTCTTTAATATTTAGTCATGTAACTAATACTTATTAAACTTATTTTAGCATGATTTAGTACTTTTAAATTATGATCATTTTCATTATGACTTGTTAATTTGCAATATTTGTTTTACGCGATTTCATTATTATTATTATTTTGTTGGATATTTTAGTGTCATTAATCATATCATATTTTGTGTTATTTTCTTAAGAAACACTTTAGCTAGTTGTATTTTGGTAGGACTAAAGAAATATTTGAAGTACAAGTAAATTATATGTTTGTATGAATACTTTACTGAAAAAACCCGAGGTTGAAAAACCCGAGTTTTATTGGTTTGGTTTGGTTTATAGATTTAAAAATCCGACACAAATGATTTGGTTTGATATTTAAAAAACTCGAACCAACCCGGTCATGTACACCCCTAGTAAAATGGACTCATTTCATTAATATGGGTTGAAATTGTCACCCCTGACTAAGAGGGTGTTTGGATTGCCTTAAAAGTTGGTCAACTCTACTTTTAAGTAAGTTTTTGACTTCTGGAAGTGTTTGACAAATATTTAAAAAATGACTTAAAATAAGTTAAGGAGTGTTTGGCAAGGTAAAAAATGACTTAAAATAAGTCAAAAATCAAAAGTAGATCTCCCCTGCTTTTTATTTTTTGACTTAAAAGTCATTTCAATTTAACTTTTTGTTTTTTACTTAAAAACTGCTTTTTTGTAAGGCAATCCAAGCAGACTCTAAAAAGTTACTCTTTAATAATTGTTTGGTCAATTGATCTCACGGGTATTCGCTTAACATTTTGTGTTCTTTTCTTAATTTTAAATTTCATACTCTTATTGAAATACTTATTGCTTGTACACAAAAGTTAAATAAGTCTATTATTAAAAAATGAGACTTAATGATATAGCTTGCCAATTAGGAGAGGAGGTTTTTGAGGGGTTTAATATTTTCTTAAGAAAATAGTGATAGTTGAGTGATATTTTTTTCTTAAATAAAATAAAAATGATATTTGAAAATACTTTTTGAAACTTGAATGACCATTTAAAAAATTAACTCGTGTAGAAAGCTTAGCTCGCTGAACTTCTCCATTCTATACTTAAAGTTGAAAATCCAGCTTTACAATATGTGAGTGAGGTTCAATGTTTGAGTTGAACTTTGATTATTCTTTTTTACTGAAGAATGAAAGTATGCATTTTGTGTGTGTGTTTTAAAGACGGAGTCAGAATTTTTATTTAGGGGATTCAAAATATAAAAAAGTAAACATAAGAAGAGGTCAAGGGTGTTAAAGAGTGATTCAAAACGATTGACTGAATTAGGACATTGGTAGTTTAGTAGAACTAGTCTTTGAGTCTTTGTTAAGTAGTTTCCTATATTTCCTCAAGTTTTATTAGTGTTGCTGATTAAGTGTCATAGTGGGTTACAGGACCTATATTTTAGGATTAGTATCTCTTAGCCTATATATCATGTGGGCATATTTTGTTACTTCTGTACTTCCAATTAATCTAAAATTAAACGCAGTCGTAGTTTTCTTCTCTTTTTTATTATTTCCAAAATTCTCTGTACTTTTTCTCCAACAAATTTGGCATCAGAGCCAACCATGGCAAGTAGCAATAGTGCATTGAGTGTGGCACAACCACTCATTCATGTCTTCAAAGGAGAAAGCTACGAATTCTGGAGTATCCGTATGAAAACTATACTCAAATCTCAAGATCTTTGGGACTTGGTAGAATGTGGATTTGCAGATCCCGACGAAGGAAACAAACTGCGAAGCAACAAGCAAAAAGATGCTAAAGCGATGGTTTTTATTCAGCAGGTTGTTCATGATAGTGTCTTTTCACGGATAGCAACAACAACCACATCCAAACAAGCCTAGAAGATTCTCCAGAAAGAGTTTCAAGGTGATTCAAAGGTCATTGTGGTGAGACTGAAATCACTTCGGCGTGATTTTGAAACCTTGATGAAGAAAAGTGGAGAATCCATTGCTGGTTTTTAGTCAAGAACAACAACAATTTTCAGTCAAATATGATCCTACGGAGAGAAGGTAACTGATCAGACCATTGTGTAAAAGGTATTGTGAAGCCTAACTCCAAAATTTGATCACGTAGTTGCTGCGATAGAAGAATCCAAGAATCTATCCATCTTTTCCTTTGATGAACTGATGGGATCTCTTCAAGCTCGAGGCGAGAATTAATCGATCCACAGAAAAGAATGAAGAGAAAGCATTCCAAGTTAAAGATTCAACCACCAAATATGGAGAAAATAATGGTCCAGCAAGCAGAGGTTGAGGAAGACGAGGCTTTTGCGGTGGTCGAGGTCGTGATTATGGAAGGGGCAGAGGAAGAAATGATGGACACAGGTAGTCCAATGAGCAAGGTAACACAAAAAATGACATCCAATGTCATCACTGTCAGCGTTACATATAAGGGCTGATTGTTGGTATAAAGATCAGAAAATAAATTTTGCAGCAACAGAAAATGAGGAAGAGAATTATCTTTCTATGGCTTGCACTGATACAAACCATAAGCCAAGTGATCTATGGTTTGTAGACAGTGGTTGTTCAAATCATATGACAAGTGTCAAATCTTTGTTCCATGAGCTTGACGAGAAGCAAAAGAAAAAGGTGCAGCTTGGCAATACAAAAGAGTTACTGGTTGAAGAAAAAGGCATGGTAAGCATTGACACTAATCAAGACAAAGTAAACATGATAGATAATGTTCAATTTGTATCCGATTTAGGATATAATTTGTTGAGTTTTGGGCAACTAATGACCAATGGATATTTTCTTTGGTTTGATGATGATGCTTGTGACATTACCAGTAAGAAGTCTGGCAAAAAGGTTCATATCACCATGACACCAAATAAGATGTTTCCGCTCGATGTTTCTGATATAGAAAATTTTGCCATTGATGCAAGTACAAAGGATGACTCAAAGTTGTGGCATTTGAGGTACGGTCATTTCAACATAAACGGCCTTAAATTGCTAGGTGATAAAGGTATGGTTTGGAGTACAAAAGATTAGTTCTCTTGATTTATGTGAAGGGTGCATTTATGGGAAACAAACCAGGAAATATTTTCCTATTGGAAAGGCATGGAGAGCTTCTAAATGTTTAGAATTAATACATGCTGACTTATGTGGTCCTATGTAGGTTAAGTCCTTAAGTGGAAGTCGTTATTTCTTGTTGTTTACTAATGATTATAGTCGCATGAATTGGGTGTATTTTCTGGAAAACAAGTTAGAAACTTTTGAAAAGTTTCAAGTGTTTAAAGCTTTGGTAGAGAACCAAAATAGCTGCAGTATCATTGTTCTTCGCACAGATAGAGGAGGAGAGTTCGTGTCCAACGAATTCAATTTGTTTTGTGAAAAAAATGGAATGCATAGGGAGTTAACAACTCCTTATACCCCAGAGCAAAATGGTGTTGCTAAACAGAAGAACCGGACTGTGGTAGAGATGGTAAGAAGCATGTTGCAAGCAAAGGAACTCGCAAATCAATTGGGCAAAAGTTGTGGCAGCATCTGTTTACTTGCTGAATCTTTCACCAACAAAAGATGTTATGAATAAAACTCATTATGAAGCTTGGCATTGTAAGAAACTAAATGTAAATCATTTACGAGTTTTTGGGTGTGTTGCTTATGCTTTGGTAAGTTCACAAGCTCGTCAAAAGCTTGATGAAAAATATTAAAAATGCATTTTTGTTGGCTATTGTACTCACTCCAAAGCATATAGATTGTATAACCCTTTTAATGGCAAGATCTCAGTTAGAAGAGATGTAATATTTGATAAAAATGCAAGTTGGGATTAGAGTGAAAAACTGGTGCGACAAGAGACTCATATGCCTCTTGGAATCACTGAAGATGAAGGAAAAGAGTCAACCCCTTCAAGTACACTTTCAGGTTCTTTTGTGATGTCACAAAGCTCGCCAATTGCAGCAACTCATGAAGAGTTTTCAAAGAGATTATTCCATTAAGAAGATCAACAAGGCTTAAAAATCTAAATCCCAAATATGCTAATAACCTTTATACGTCTTGTCAGTTTGCTCTTATTGTTTCAGATCCCATGAATTATGAAGAAGCTGCTGGAAAAGAAGAATGGAAGAAAGCAATAGTGGAAGAAATGAAATCCATCGAAAATAATGAAACATGGGAAATGATGGAGTTATCAAACGGAAAAAATGTAATTGGATTGAAATGGTTGTTCAAAACAAAGTTTGCAGCTGATGGTAGCCTACAAAAGCACAAAGCTCGTCTTGTGGCAAAAGAATATGCACAACAATATGGTGTTGATTTTGAAGAAACATTTTCTTCAATAGCTAGATTTGAGACAGTGAGGTTAGTTTTAGCATTGGCTGCACAGTTACAATGGGCAGTTTATCAATTTGATGTCAAGTCAGCATTCCTTAATGGAAACTTACAAGAAGAAGTCTATGTCACACAACCTGAAGGTTTTCACAAAGGAAGGTGATGAAACAAAGGTGTGCAAGCTGAAAAAGGTGTTGTATGGCTTGAAGCAAGCCCCTCGAGAGTGGTATAGCAAGATTGATGAATACTTCCACAAAAATGGATACATAAAAAGTGAGAATGAACCCACCTTATATGTGAAGAAGGATGATTTCATTATTGTATGCCTTTATGTTGATGATATCATTTACACTAGTTCTTCATGTTCTCTTCTGGAAGAGTTTAAGTCTCAAATGATGAATGAGTTTGAGATGTCATATATGGGTTTATTACATTACTTTCTTCCCCTTCAAGTCCATCAAACTGGAGAGGAAATATTTCTTTCACAAAGGAAATGTGCTAGAGACATACTCAATAAATTTGGCATGCTTAATTGCAAGCATGCAGCTACTTCAATGAATATCAGTGAGAAAATGCAGCAGGTAAATGAAGAAGAATTGACAGATGCAAAGAGGTTCAGAAGCTTGGTTGGAGGTCTAATATATTTGACGCATACTAGACCCAATATTGCATATCATGTTGGTGTTATTTCTAGGTTTATGCAACAACCTTCAAAGGTACACTATGGGGCAGCAAAAAAAGTCGTGTGATACATTGCTGGAACTTTGGACTTTGGTATTTGGTACTCCAAAACTGATAATTTTAGATTGTGCGGGTACACAGTTAGTGATTGGGTAAGTTCATTGGATAGACGAAGTGTTTCGGCGAATGTTTTCACTCTAGGTTCAGGTGTGGTGACTAATGACTTGGAGTTCAAAGAAGCAAGCTACGGCATCATTGTCAACTTCAGAAGCTGAGTACATTGCAACAACTTTAGCAGCTTGTCAAGCCGTCTAGCTAAGGAGAGTGTTAGCTGATCTTTAACAGGAGCAGAGAGGAGCAACAAAGATATTTTACGACAATAAAGCAACTATCTCCATGACAAAGAACCCAGCATTCCACAGCATGACAAAACATATTGATATTCGTTATCATTTTATCCGTGATTTGGTAGCAAAGGAGGAAATATTATTGGAATATTGCAGCACACAAGAGCAGTTGACTGATGTATTGACAAAGGCTTTATCGAAGGAGAAATTCTGCTATTTCAGAGAATTGTTTGGTGTCTGTAGTTTTGAATTAAGAGGGAATGCTAAAGAGTGATTCAAAACGATTGACTGAATTGGGACATGGGTAGTTTAGTAGAACTAGTCTTTGGGTCTTTGTTAAGTAGTTTCCTATATTTACTCAAGTTTTATTAGTGTTGCTAATTAAGTGTCATAGTGGGTTACATGACCTATATTTTAGGATTAGTTGTTTATCTCTTAACCTATATATCGTGTGGGCATATTTTGTTAATTCTGTACTTCCAATTAATCTGAAATTAAACGCAGTCGCAGTTTTCCTTCTCTTTTTTATTATTTCCAGATTTCTCTGTATTGTTTCTCCAACAAAGGGGTATTCGACATGTATTATTTATACCTTAAAAAGTAATTTTAATTATGCATAAATAATATAATTTACCGTTAAAGGAGATTTAGATAAACCCCCACACCCTTACTAGCTTGATATCATATTTAAAGAGATGAAGTTCATGAATAGTAATGATGTGTGGGACTTCACACAACTTCCTAAAGGTCAAAAGGTGATTAATTGCAAATGAATTACACAAGAAAAAAGCTTAATCTAGTATGTCTTCAATTGCGCGTTGTTATGGGAGATAAAGTTACACACCTTCTGATCACGTATTTCACAATATTAAAGGTGTTCTTAAGCTATGTGATTATTGTGATTGTATTTCTCGATTAATTTAACACTTGATATCATAACATATTACATAGATTACAAATCCTATTAATTGTTTAATATGAATAATATAAAATACTAAAATTGTTTTAATATTTATCACGATTAAATCTTAAATGATCTGTAAGATCTTTTGTTTTGATACTAAGATGAAATAACAAATGATAACAAAAGATACAAAAATAAAATAATTTTAAATATTTTAAAATTTTAGCTAAGGAAATACATTTTTTTGAAATCCTACTCGGTACTTTCTCTCACATTAATATCTTGATCATATTTTATTTTTACTAAAATTCATATTTTCTCTTGTAATGGACAAGTAATGTATGATAAAAATGAATAGTAAGAGTGAACAGTAAAAATGAATAGTATTGGACAATCTATTTATTTTTTGCTTGAGTTATCGACGACTAGGGGTGTTCACGGTTTGGATAAAAACCGATTCAAACCGAAAAACCGAACCAAACCGATTAAATACACCAATTTTATTTAGGGTTTGGTTTGGTTTGGTCTTAGATTTTTAAGAAACCGATATTATTTGGTTTGGTTATGGTTTTGTTCGAAAAAAATCGAAGAAATAACCGAACCAAACCGATAAATAATATACATAAATTTTATTATTATACATACATAATATACTATTCTATAAAAAAAAAAATTAAAAATCTTATATATGTATTCATCAAAATTTATTTATAATTTACTTATGAAAGTAAAAATGCCCAGGGTAAGAACATTTATCTTATTGGTTTCATATATATAAGTGTCTATGATAATTTTCTGTGGGACTGAAAATGTCAATGTCTCTTCCTTCTAGGACAAAAGTAGTGAAGTTTGAAGCTTTATTCATAGTAAATTCAATGATTGAAAGTTTTGTAATGTCAGTCATTCTAACTATTTTTCGTTTTGAATGGATTATTGTCACTCTTTTCACGTTTTGAATGAATTATTTCTTTTAATTTTATGTATATGGTTAATAACCGAACCAAACCAAACCGGACCGAAACCGATAACAACCAAACCGATAAATGTATATTATAGTAGGTTTGGTTTGGTTTTGATAATATTAAAACCGANACATTATTATTTATCTTTCAAGTTATAACAATAATAAATTGCAAGTTTTAACATTTCAGTAAAATAAAAATATTTAAATTAGCAGTAAAAATCAGTTAGTATGAAAATTAAATAAGGTAAAAACGGATATAGTAGTAGTAAATAATTTGAAAAAATAAATGATAATTAAGATGAGGCATAAAAATAGGAGATTCATAAAAAAAAGATTTATTTTCCTTGTTTAGTTCTGAACAATTAAAATTCTCTTAAACAGATTTTTTTTTCATTTTTTGTTCAAACGTTTCTCTCTCTTCTCAAAATTTTCTCTTGTTAGTCGTCAGTCTCATCTATTTTATTTTCATTTTTATTCAATAATCTTCACTTTCTTGTAATGGACGGTTTGTAATCAGTACTAATAAAGCATGGTGGTGGATGAGATCCTTCAGGTTAGTGTTCTTTGCGAGTTTTTATTTGTATTATTATACAAACCAAACGTAAAAAATGAACAGTGATACTTAATATTTATTTTAAATTACTTAATATTTATTTGAAATTGGTGTATTGGTTATATCATATTGATACGATTTTGGCATTATATTAGACTGAATTTCGTATTCTAATTAACTAATAAATGAAAATTAATATTTAGCAGTGGTATTATTTTGGTATTATATTGGAATGATTCTGCTGTAAAAAAAGTGAAGACTTATAGCATGAAATAGGTATAATTTTGACATGAATTATGTATGAAAATTGTGCATAACAATTGTATTAAATTTGTATACTGATTTCAGATTTTTTTTATGTGTATAAAAATTTTGATTATGACATTTTTTTAAATGTATAATGTTATATTTTAGTATGAACATGAATTTGTTCATTATTTGTCTAAGGCATTTTTCAGATTTTGGCAATTGATAATATTTTTTTGGTATGATTTCGGGTTTGAATTGATTTTTTTGGCATTATATTAGAATGTGTTTTGTGAATAATAATGTAATGAATTTGGTATATTGTTTGTTTAAGAAATGACAAGTAAAATGTATAAGTTGGAATTATTTTGGTATTCTAGTGGCATGATCCTGGTATGAATAATTTATGACTTTTGGCATGAAATAGGTATGAAATGTGTGAATAAGAGTTGTATGAAATTTGTATACTGGTACGACATATGTATTTTTACTTTGTATCCTATATTACCGACACAGTGAATTTTTTATGGAACAGGCAAATATGTACAAAATGATGAGATATCTTGCGGACATGCAATGCCAGTTCTTAGGTACTGAAGACTGCATGAAACAGATTATTGCTCTCCCTTTAATACCTTGAAGAAATTTGAAGATGTATATGTGATCCCTATTGAACCTCTAACATGCGAGGGTACGTGGGATATACCAAGCTATGTGTCTGAGCCTAAATTATTGTCGCCTTGTTAAAAAAGAACTGTAGGAAGACTGCAACTTGAACGTTGGAAGGGATTTATTTTGTGTTTTAAACTTATGTTTTGCTTTAATTGTGACAATGTACTCATTATTTTTCAAATATATAGTGAGTAGTTTATTAAGTATTGTTGGTATGCAATTAGTGTCCATTTGGTATGCAACTGAATTCCCACTGATACTAGTTAATGTAATTTACAATTGATATTCATTTGGTATCCACTTGGTGTCCCACTTGAAAAAAATATATAAAACAAGATGTAATTGAGGTGGATACAATATATAATGGTCATTATTTTACATTTTCAGATTCATTTTACAATATTAATACAAGGTGGATACCAACTTCATACATTTTTTAGTTTTTAGTTTTTTGTCTTAAATTCTCAAGTTTAAAATACTAATTATATTACAAAATGGATACCATTTATATACAAATTGGATACCAATTTAATGTCACTCTTAATTTTTCAATTTGGAGATCAATGAGATACAATGTAAGCCAACATAAAACTATTTCATGTGATTTTATTTGGTGTTCATTTGGTTTCAAATTGATATCCAAACTAAAACTAGTTAATGTTGTATCGAATTTGTATGCAGTTTATATAGAGCGGGTATCCCCGAAATTATACGAAACAATTTGTAATTCATATTTTAACAGAACTAGTTAATTGTAACAATGTATACAATTGTGGTGTACTATGTTTATGAAGTGTTTTTAATACTAAAGTCAAATAAAAATCTGGCCAATGCTGGTATTCAAATTGTATACACTTGGTATCTAACTTGAAACTTTTAACAAATTTAAAATAAAGATGTATAAAGTTGGTATCTAACTGAAACGCATTACTAAAAAAATAAATTTGACAATGTAAAATAGTGCATATTGTATTGTTGTAAAAAACTGTAGCAAAAACAAATATATATCATCCAAAAATTAAACAAAACATAAAACCATTAAGAGTCTAAGTTGCAATCAACTATTTCAAATTTGATTTCTGTGGTTTTGATGTAGGATAATTTCTAGTATCCGGAGCTTGTTCTTTGCTTCACTTTTCTTCTCCTTTTTGAAACTTGTTTCCTTTTTAGCGGTAACAGCCTTTCTCGCCGGACTTGCATTATTGTTTGGCAACAGTGTTTGAGTCAATATGTTAAAGGTCGGAGCCTCGATTTCAACGGTAAAACTCCCTTTTACTAATATGGGGCTCTTTCTAGGAGTATACTCAGGTTTCTTCGACATGTTTTATCAAAAAACCTAAAAACTTGATACTTATTATTGTGAATTTGGTCTTTCTTTTGATTGTAGAATGAAGATTTTCTGGTGATATTGAGATGTAGAAACAATTTTTACTAGAGATGAGTGAAGAGGTGAAAGAGAAAATGATTTTTTTTAACGTAGGGGTGGTGGGGTGCTGATATGGCGTGTGGGAAGACTAGAAAAGACGTGGTGACGGGGGTGGGGTGGGGTTTGAGGTGTGACAGTAAAAAAAGAACAAGAATCAAAGTAAAATCTCTAAAAATGTGTAAGAGATAATTATGATTGATTCTTTATTTATATCATTTAATAATAAAAATATAATTATAGAAGACAGTAAAAAAAAAAAGTAAAAAGAGAACAAAAATCAAGGTAAAATCTCTAAAAATGTGTAAGAGATAATTATATTGATTCTTTATTTATATCACTTAATAATAAAAAGGGATAAGGGTCTGAAAAATACCCCAACTTTAGTCGGATTTGATGTTGCGATACTAAACTTTCATAAGGACCTATTACCTCCCTAGACTATTTAATACCGTATTTTTTACCCCCTGAACTATTTAATAGTGTATTTTAAAGGTATATATGTGTCCACGTGGACACATTACTATTTATAATTTTGCATTATTTTTTATGTTCACGTGGACACATTACTATTTATAATTTTGCATTATTTTTTATGTCCACGTGGGCAAATATATATGTTTAAAATACGGTATTAAATAGTTTAGGGAGGTAATAGGTCCTCATGAAAGTTTAGTATCGCAACAGCAAATCCGACCAAAGTTGGAGTATTTTTCATACCATTATCCCTTAATAAAAAAAAAAGTAAAAAGAGAACAAAAATCAAGGTAAAATCTCTAAAAATGTGTAAGAGATAATTATATTGATTCTTTATTTATATCACTTAATAATAAAAATATAATTTAGAAGACTAATTATTTAATAAAGTGAAATTAAATTGATAAATAAATAAAAAGTAATATGTTATAATCCGCAATTAAAATGTTATAAGCAATAATATTTTAAAAATAGATTTAAAACCCGTAATATTAACCCTTAAATATATATGGGGGGTGATTTTTCCTTAAAGGTGACATATGAATTTGTGATTTATTCTGAAGCAACATCATGTGCTCAATCAAATATGTGGCTTGATATCACATTTAAAGAGATGAACTTCATGAACAGTAATGATGTGTGGGAGTTTACAGTACTTCCTAAGGTCAAAAGGTAATTAATTGCAAATGAATTTAATTAAACAACAAAAAAAGCTTAATCTAATTTGTCTTCCATTGCGCGTTGCTATGGGAGATAAAGTTACGCACATTATTTACGTGCATTTCACAATAGTAAAGGTGTTCTTAATCTATGTGATTATTATGGTTGTATTTCTCGATTAATTTAATACTTAATATGAGAGCATATTACATAGATTACAAACCCTATTAATTGTTTACAATATGAGTAATGTGAAATATTAAAATTATTTTAATATTTATCACGATTAAATTAGTAAGATCTTTTGCTCTGATACTAAGATGAAATAACAAAGATAACAAAAGATATGAAAATAAAATAATTTTAAATATTTTAAAATTTTAGCTAAGGAAATACTTTTTTTAAAATCCTACTCGGTACTTTCTCTCACATTAATATCTTGATCATATTTTATTTTTACTAAAATTCATATTTTCTCTTGTAATGGACAAGTAACATATAATAAAGTGAATAGTACTAGACAATCTATTTATTTTTTGCTTAAGTCATCAATGACCACTTAAAATTGAGCATATTGTACTTGGACACTTCAATGAAAATTTGTACCTATTTAACACCTCTAACACTTCGAATTTGAATCACTTAAACACTTTTTACTGTAGTTCACTTTGAATGGGTGTGTGAGTAGGGGTGTGCAAAAATCGAATCGACCAATAAATCGAACCGAAAAAATGTAATTGGGTTATTGGGTTAACAGGTTTTTAATGGTTTTATAAAAAAAATTATTGGGTTATTGGTTTGGTATCGATTTTTTAGTATTGGGTTATTGGGTAAACCGATAACTCATTAAGACGATTGTAAGTTACTATACTCTTCATAAATATTAAATATTAATAATTTAACATAACTAGACACTATATCAGTACTCTACACCACGGTCTACACACTTCACACGTCATAGTACTTGTACTTCACATCAAAAATTTCATATTATGTTTAGCATGTTACTGTAGCCTTTGTACTACATCTACTCTTACTGATGCAATTTCTCATTAGATTTCTTGTTTCACTATATCAAAGCATTTACAACTGATTTGCTTGTCTCACTGTATCATGCCAAATTGTTAGAGGAGTGAGAAATCACATATTGATTTTATGAGCATTTTCTTATTGGGTAAACCGAACCGTTAATGATCAAAAATCGATAAATCGAAAACCGATAAAGAATATCTTATTAGTTTGTTATTGATTTAACATATTTAAAAACTGAAAATCAATAAATCAAACCGATAATACATAAAATCGAATAGAACCAACCGATGCACGAGAGCATTTAATTAGTTTTTTTTATTAAAAAAAGTATTTGTTCTTCTTTCTTGTCTCTTTGCCACCATTTCCTCCGCCACACCATCAATCTATCACCACTTCTACACCCGTCTTCTTTCTATCATTTCTATCAAGTTGATCTTTGATATATTCCTATGGAGATTGCAAAAAGATAGCCTTGTCATAGGTTGTCAGTTTGGATCCTTGCTTAGCTAGTATATATGCTACGTAGTTACCCTGTCTGAAAAAGCTATATATGTCGGACCAGTGGATTCTGCAACTTCTTCAACATTGAAGGATAATAGATTCATATGGTGGAAGTGCATGATCAAGAAATTGTAAAACCTCAGTGGAGTCTGTTTCGATTTCAAAGGGTCCCCAATTAAGGTATTAAGAATGTTGAGCCAATTATTGTTGGTTGTTGGGAGACCCAATGTGTAATCTAAATGAATTGTTATTATTTTATTACTTGTTACACTTTTTCTAACAAATGAAAACTCTCTATAGTATCTTGTATATTAGTAAGTTATTTCACCATTAAAAATATATGAATTATTGATACAAAGTTAAACAGTAAAATTTATCACTAATTTTGTTTAGTGACGAATCTGTAATGAATTATTAAAAAGAATTCTTAGCTACAACGAATTGAGTGACAAAGTTCATAGTTACGTTTGATTTTTTCTATAATATTTATTATTAAATGGGTACACGTGCCTATGAAATTAGTATATATAATGGATGGTAAACAACACAAATTGTATATATGGAGTCAAATTATGTGTCTTTTCGTGGGTTTTCAAAATTATCATTTGTATCTGATTTTTAGTCTTGAAATACATGTATTTGGCGCATTCAAATACACGTACCTCGGACTCATGATGTCAAAATTATGTGTAATTTGTTCCAAATATATGTATCCAAATGGATTTGCATGTATTTAGAATACACTAAATTTCTCGTTTGTCTCCCTCCTATCTTGCTCACCTCTCCTCACTCTCGTTCGCCTCTCCTCCCTCTCGTTCGCCTCTCTTCTATGTATTTATATTTCAGAATGTGAAACCTAATAAGTTTATTATTTCTCGTAAAACATCATCTAGGAACCCATTAATTAGGGGTTATTATTTTTTGTCTTTCTTATTCAAAATGAACCTAAACAATGCGTGCATCTCTCTTCTTCTTTTTTTCATTTATTATTCCT
The DNA here is from genome assembly GCF_019186545.1 of Solanum stenotomum. Taxonomy (NCBI): domain Eukaryota; kingdom Viridiplantae; phylum Streptophyta; class Magnoliopsida; order Solanales; family Solanaceae; genus Solanum; species Solanum stenotomum. Next base: position 58,751,292 of record NC_064285.1, on the reverse strand, counting down.
GTTTGAAAAAGTGATTGAATATATATAGGTCCCTCAATTGAAAGGCAGCCAATCCAATGAGTGAATTCCAACTATACAAAAACTAGAACATAGCAAACTAGAAGTATGTGGAACATGCTAGATGCTAATTACAATTATGATAATAATCACATCCACAAATGAAATAATGCCACGTGTAATGAATGGTCAATTGTGTGTTTTTTCTACTCCTATACATAAACGAATCATTGAGCAAATTAAAACAAACGTCTAAGCAAAGTTTTAGGAAAAATAGTATTTTTTTAACAAATAAAAGAGTATACTATATGGCAAGTAGTGGAGTGATGATGATGAGTTCATTTAGCCTTAAACCATCACTCTTAAGTGTAGAAAAGGCATCAATAGCAAGGCCTTCAAACTCCAAATTGATAGTCAAGGCCAGTGGGGGAAAGAAGATCACCACCAATAAACCTTATGGTATGTCTCTCTTAATTAACTTCCTCTCAATTAGTTTTACCTATAGTATAATATGCAAAGTCATAGAAAATAATAATCTTTCCTTTACTTTTTTAAAAAAATTAATGGTTCAGTTGGTTGGTTATGTAAATTTTCGACTCTTCTGAAGATTTAATTCTCTATCTTGTAATACCTGACTATGGCATACATTTATTGGATTGATGTCCTTCATTTTCGAGTAAGTGTTGCACTTTTTAGTTATAGTAGCTAGGAAGGAAAGAGAGTTTCGATTATAAATGATTTTTCTCTTCTTCTATTAAGATATTTCTAGTTAGGACTTGATCAAGAGATTAATTGACTTTGAAACATAAAGTTACAAGATCATAACCGTGTGCCCCACGATTCCAACTATTTCTCATTCTCCTACATCAAATTAAAAGAAAATGTCTTACTCTAGTAGTAACATCAACTTGGAGAGAAATTTTTGTCGTTATAATTAACAGATAAAATTTAGTGATTGCTAAAGTTAATTACTTTCATGTTATCAAAAATAGTTTTAAAAATTCTAATGATGTTAATTATGATAAATAATAATTATGTTATTAGAAATTTTTATTAAAAGATCATGCAATGATATATATATTTGATGATCATTGTTAACACAATTGGTGTGTAAATTAGGAATTAATGGAGACTTGAACTTGCAAGATGGTGTTGATGCCTCTGGCAGGAAGGCCAAGGTTTGTTCTCATCTTGACACCGGTCTTATGTCAAAGAAATAATTACTATATATGAGTGTATTTGGTACGAAGGAATTTCTAAAAAAATTATATTTAATACGTCAAAATATTTTCTTTAAAAAACTCGATTTTCATGATGAATAGTTCCAATTGACATTTTGTGAAAATATATTGTTGCTGTGTATAGGGAAAGGGTGTTTACCAATTCGTGAAGAAATATGGAGCTAATGTTGATGGATACAGGTTGGTTAATTTGATTATTACTTCTCATTAAGGACAGAGCTAGTAATCCGCATGAAATTGACATTTCATAAATTACTCTGGATATGTAGTATTAATTAATTTATATATTACTTGAATTAAAATGCAGTCCTATCTATAACCCGGATGAATGGTCCCCAAGTGGCGATGTCTATGTTGGCGGTATGACTTTCAATTATTATTATTATTTGAATTTTATATTCTGTGCATTATCAAATAATGCTAGCATATTACAAGGGAAACTTATAATATTTCAAAATTATTATGTAACATAACAATATTTTACAAATCATAATAATTATTGATATAGGCTTTTAATCTTGATAAACTTAATTTCTTCCTATAATCCACAATACAAACACTATATAAACCAAAAAAAATGAGAGCACCCCAACCTTGACCTGAGACACATTGAAATTGAGCCTCGATTCGGCACTTGAGACTCGATCCATGACCCATGATCCAACTTCAATTATTTGAGACTCAATACAACTATAACCCGTGACTAGAATATGACGGTATGTATATATATGTATGCATGCATGACATCTAAGATGTATGTGTATGTATGTATATACATGATAGGGTATGGATGTATGATAACTAGCATATGTATGTAAGCATGTATATTATATGTTTTGAAAAAAAAAAAACACTTTTCTTGTTTTAAAGCTAAATAATCTCACTCTAACTTGTTAGTAGAGGCACATTATAGTGATATTTATGAAGATTTCAGCGGATTCTTTATATCGAACATGATAAATAATTTAGCAAATAAAATGATATATAAACATATAATAACATATTATATTGCATTGATAATATAAAATATATATATATATTATTGTCGGTGTATATAATTTAAGCTTTTATTATTGCAGGTACCACTGGCTTAGCCCTTTGGGCAGTAACGTTAGCTGGACTTCTTGCGGGAGGTGCTCTGCTAGTCTACAACACAAGTGCTTTGGCACAGTAGATAATGAAACTGAAAAAGTAATTGAATCGAAGAATCGAATTTACTTTAATATCTATCGAAATTATTATCTCATCAGCACAAATTAAGTTGTATTTTGGCTTATTCTGTGAAATATATAACTTGTTGATAATATTTTGTACTAAAAAGAACTTTTTGGCCTCTTAATTAATATGTATGTATCGTAATTTACAAGTTGTGGATATTTATATCATTATAACCTTTTGCTTCAACTACCTTTAAAACAATTGACAGCTAAAAGTAGCCACCATATGTTATCAATAAAGTCATAGGAAATAAAAAGGTTCTCTCATTTTTAATCAATTTTTGATCTCATAAATAATTAATTACATGCTATTTCTGAAGAATTTAATATGTCGAAAGTATATAGTTCAAAATTTTGGAAAAAGTATTCAATTAGATTGTAAAAAGACTATTGTATGATTTGAAGTAATTTGAACACATGCGATACAACCATCTTAATTAGTGACTACTTTTAAAAAAAAGTTATAAAAATGATGTAATTTGTCCATATGTTTTTATAAAGAAAAATATACATTGAAGTTTGTCATACTTCTTGTTTATGTTGACGGCATAAACTTTATTGGCACTCCAATAGAGCTTCAAAGATAAGTGATTATTTAAAGAACGAATTTGAGAAGAAAGATCTTGAAAGGACAAAATCATTTGTAAATTGAGAATTTGGCTCCATCTGCATATAATCTGCATATACATAAAAAAAGGTGTTGAAAAGATTTTATCATGATTGTTCAATCACTAGATGTGAATAAGAATTCATTCCAACCTCAAAACAAAATGACAAGATTGTTTATCTTGAAGTACCATATATATCCTACTGCAATTGATGCACTAATGTATCCTGCTAACATTACAAGGCATGTTATAACCTTTTCGATTAATTTGTAAGCAAGGTATAATTCTTTTCCTACTGGAGACATTGAAATGGGATCAAACGCATTGTGATACCTAAAAAGGACTATCGATATTGACTTATTTTATTCTAACTATTGCTAGCAAAATTTTAACTAGATACATTATCTATCAATTAGACATTCAAAGGGGAGTACTATAAAAACGTGTACAAGCCTCTTCATTGTAAATTATTTCCAAGGGAAATAAGAAGTCCTGTCTATCCTCNCCCCCCCCCCCCCGCGGCCCCCCACTATATTATCATTATTATTATCTTATAATTTCATAGCATAAAGTTCCTATTTTAAGGGGCACGTTATACCCTGTTAATACACAAGTGGCAGATGACTTTTTTTCATCTGGAGAATACAAGTTGAAAGTGCTAATCTGGTGACTGAAACAAAAGCTGATGTGATGTCCTTTAAAATTATAAACTCAGTAAGTAATGGTCCACCCCTCCACTCTTCTTCGCTTAAATACCAGGCTTTCATCAGTACCAGGGTTCAAACTCGTAAGATATACCTAACCAACACATCACGCACTATGCTCTTACCACTAAACCAAGGCACTATGCTCTTGCCACTAAACCAAAGCCCTGAGCGCTATTTTACAGACTGAGGATTTTATTTTCTTTTAAAACTATCTTCATATTTGATATTAGTCACGACTTCTCTAGTCTGAATATCTCAGGCTCAAGGCAAAACATTAAGTGCTACCTCTTGCTAGTGCTTTCTTAAGTAACCAAAAGGCAATGAATTGAGATTTAGCTCAACAATTTGCACCTTGAAATTGAATACCTGTCCTAGGATCAATCTCACAGGTAATAACTAGACTTCCCTCATATTCAACTTCTTGAATATTTTCTTATAGCATAAGCTGGAACATGGTACCCACCATCAACTGTTCCAAAGCTTCAACATTCATTCACACAATTATCAAACATTTTTAACTTATAACAAATTCCTCCCCATATCCTCCAAAACTAGAAGCTGAATGTTTTCTCTAGTTGAATACTGTACAAAGTTATACTAAAAATCCCTCAGAACATAGGACTATCATGGATGAGAAAACAGCATACGATAAAACTCCAGATTAAAAAGAAAACTAGAACATATTACAGCAACAGCCTACTTCACAACTTTGTCTGAAGCAGCACAGTACCAACAGGGATGACCACATCCATGTCTAAACGAGAATGAAGTTTCTTGCTCTCCGACCAGAATACTACAGATGATCAGACTCCATGTCCTGCAACTCCAACAATGTTTTGTCATAAACACCATATGTGCCGAGGAAAGCAATCGATGAACCAGCGCGTTTTGACATACCTCATGACAATCTTCAAGGGAACATCAAATACTTGATATCAATCTCCAATAAAAATCATGTACCACCACTTCCCCCACTTTGGCTACCAACACCCAGCACAGGCATAGACCTATGTGCAAATTCTAACAGGACCTTTCTCTGTTGTTCACTAGTGTGAGGAAGACTCGCACGCAAAAGTTCAACAGGCATCTCCCTACTAATAGCTTTGGCTGCATCAGATCCACTAACAGCCACATCCGGTGGGCCTTGTGTCAAGAAACATTGCATTACAGTGTCGTATTTGCTGAAACAGTATTTTGTGAGTAACCCAAAAAATGCATCAAACGAGGCCTGCCAGAATGCCCTATTAGGCATGCTGCACTTGCCAGCAGCATGGGGATCTCTTAAGAGCTCAGTCGCCCTCTCAAGAATAGATTTTAGAACAACAGATGCCCCATCTCCAGCAGGGCTTCCAACGGGACGGAGCGGAGGAGGCTCTGCTGAACAAACCACTGATGCAAGACAGGCAGCAAGTGCTTTGAGCTCCATTTCACAAATACACAGTGACACAGTCCTTCCAAGGTTCACAGTAGTCTCAGTTGCACCGTGATCACTTGGAAGCCCACCAAACAAGAACCTTAGATGACGGAAAATAGCCATGCAAACCACCCTGGTCAGTTCACTTCCAGGGAAAAGAAGCTGAAGGTACCGTACTAGCAGTTTCCGGCCCTTGGGAAGTGAGACGATCCTCAAGAAGACAACATCATCTTTAGCAGCCAAATTCACAGTGTGGACACTTTTGCCAAGGGGGTCAACTAGCTGAAGTGATGAGGCCAAATCCTCAAGCAGAACCTGCCGCCTGCGTTTCAACTGATCTCCTCCATCTGGAACCTGGTTAAACTGTAGGAACCGGTCAATATCATCAACGTCAAGAAGAAGACAGAGTCCATCCTCAATAGTCACCCTAGCTGCTAGCATTGGCTCTTGCTCCAGAGGTTTCTCAGACATTTTCTGTTCAATGCATCCAGTAGCAGATGATTTTGGTGGATCAACTTCAAGAAGCGGGCGGGGCCTGCGAATAGAAGAGAAAGCAACCCTTCCAAGAGCATCAACCTGGAGAAAAGGATGTGGATCAGTATTAGCACGAGTTCGAGCACTACCATCCCTCAAATTATTTGGGCAGAAATGGTGCTTCAACTTTGCACCAGCAGACTTTTTGGCCAGACAAGCTTGGTGATAATAATCATCAACATAAGGATCATTGCTATGGGTAGCAGCCAGCTGTGCTCTAAGAATATTCTCTAATTCATCTGTTGACATGTACTTGGATCTAAATCTTGGCCATGCGCTAACATTTCTCTGGCTACTAACGTCAAAACCTAGTTGAGGGTAATGCATGCCCTGTCTGCCTCTCAGCATTAGTTTTGCCTTTTGATCTCTTAAATCAGCCAACCCAAGCATATCAAAATTGTTCATCATCTGCGAGGGTGGAGACATATGGTGATTAAACAGTTGAGATTGCAACCCTGGCAAACGGCCATAGGGTGGATGCAAGGGGTGCTGTTGGCCAGGTTGCTGGGGTAGCTGCAGCCCCCCATGTGGTGGCGCGAAACCATTTTGGCGATGTGACTGCTGGGTAATCATATTACTGGTCATGCTTGATTGCTCCCCCGGATATAAAGTAGATTGCTTCAACCATTGGCTTGGAATTTGATTATGAAGGGGAAGCCCAGGAGGCGTGCCCTGAGCAAACTTTCCACCATACTGCGGGCCAAGATGTGAGGCAGTTAATTGATTTGCAGTGTTTAAGAAGGGAGAAAAGTTAGGAGAGGAAACTGGCATTTGCTGTCCGCCGGGATGATTTGGACCATTTGGGTTCCGTAACTGGTTATTTGCGGAAGCTTGTGGATGCCTTGCACTAGGAGGGAATGAAGTGAAAGGCAATTCTGGGATGAGTCCTGGCTCACTGGAGTAGTGGTGGTTCGGGGTTTGCTGTTGATATTCATGTTGCTGTTGTTGCTCAGGGTATGAGGAAGTCCTGTACAAAGTATTTGATTCCAAAAGGTGAGCAGCAGAAGAATATGGCAGTGATGGCCATCTTTTGCTGTCATTGCTTTCACCCCCATCAAGAGCTTTCCGGTCAATCCAATTACGAAAATCTGCATCTTGTGACCACTCAACAGCTGATGAGCCTGAAACATTGATCATATGGAAAAAATATAACTTCAGTTAACTAATTGACCAAAAATGAATTAAATAAGGCATGATGATCTCCAGAGCAAACTTTATAATGGTTAGAGAACTATAACGTATAAACTACATCTCTACCGAGAAAGGTAAAAGAAAAAACTCATCTTGTGACCCATTTGTGATAACCAAGTGATACATGTAAATCGAAGTCGCCGAGTTTTTATTTCAACACATCACCAAACAAACTCTAGTTCCCAGTCAAGGTGTTCGGCATATTTGCTACTTAATCTATTTATCATAAAAGCACTAATACTATAACGCTAAATGTTGATGAACAAAAATATCCTAGAACTGTTGATAGACTTTTATACCCTTTATAAAAAATTAAAAATTTTCCTTTTAAGAAGCAATTAAATGATGGCTGTAATTGTAATATCCAAAATCTTACCTAATATTGTTATTTGGCTGAAATCGTAAAATTTGAATCCTAAAGTTCTATGGTGGATGTGCTGATGTTTTATTCCTATCCTTATTAGAATCGAACGCTAAAAACACACTACCTATATATCTCACCAGCTAAGAGTTTTACATTTTGAGAGCCTTCTTAGATATTCGTACATTGAAATGGATTGTTTCTATGTCCAACATTTAGCTTCGAAAGAATGTATATCACAGACCAACTAATTGATCATTTTTATCAATTTAGAAAGCCATAAGAATTTAAGTTGACTTGACCTTTAAACTTTGGAAGAATTTGATTTCCCCTTCAAAAATCAAATTCTTTTTCCAAATAACTAAAATTCCTATTTGCTAAAACTGTAATGTTTAAGGCTTCTGTCAATATATATAAAGGATATTGGCGTAAACTAAAATTATACTCGCAACTTTGTAATTGTGTGCGACTGAAGAACTCGTGCTCTAAATACATAGGATATTGAATTCCACTAAAATTATACTTACAAAATTTGTTATTGTGTGGTTGACGAACTCATGTTCGCAATGAAAATGTTTTTGCTAAATAAGACTCAATTTGTATAGGAATAGATTGAGCTTTTTACATAAACCTTATTCGTATAAAATTTGCTTCATAATGTTGATGTATTCCTTTATGCCTAGATGACCACATGGCTTTCCACCACTAAGTTGCTCAGACTCGGGTGCAAGTGTCTGATACAGGTGCAGATCTAGAGGTCTAATCCCTCATGGTTTAAATTCTAAGATTCGGGGGTACGGATATGAGTGCGGAGATTCGGCTAAAAACAATTCATATATCTACAACTAGAGTTGTAAAAGTGGAAAACTTCCCAGATATTTTGAGGAGAAAATATTGATTAAGAGGAGAATCCCAAAAAGAGATAAAAGGAGAAAATATTGATCAAGAGGAAAATCCAAGACATAGAATAAAAGAAAAGGACGGACATAGAAATTTATAGATACAAGGTATTCTATTAGCTTTTGAGAAAGTAAGGTATTCCATTTTCTTCAATTTCACTTTCGTTTTTGTTTTGATTAGTCCCGAATTTCTCCATCAATTTTGGTCAAAGTACCCAAAGGTGCGGGCATCAAAAGTGAAGAGTCCAAGCAACTTAATTCCACCATACTATTTGGTATGTTCCTATGCGTCCTTTCAAGCATTAAGCATAGAAATGAATCTTCGTCAACATTGTTCGATACATAGATCTACATATTCTGACTTAATTTAGTTCTAGCACGCTAGATCCATATTGGGTCAGCTTAATTTAATAATTAGAGGTTCTTAATACTAGGTTGTTTCTTCTTTTATTGTTCAATTGTGAGTTTTGTCACGTCCTCTTTTAAGGTTATTTCCGTAATTTGAAAAAATGGGTTTGTTTACTATGTGGGTTTCTTATTGTTAAGAAGTCCCACATCTGTAGAGGGATGGAAAATTGGTCACCTTATATGGACTTGGACAGACCTCCCCTCATGAGTTAGCTTTTTGGGTTGAGTCACGCTCAGGTGTCATCTTTACATGGTATCAGAGTCAGGCCCATCCCATTTTTTTGTTCACTGATGTTATGCCCACATTTTAAGTGTTCACGCTTCAATTGAGGTCTGGACGTTTAAGGGAGTGTTAAGAAGTCCCACATCGGCAGACGGATGGGAAATTGATCTCCTTATATGAGCTTGGACAAACCACAATAATGAGCTAGCTTTGGGGTTGAATTAGGCTCAAGTGTCATATCTTTACACTATCATATTTTATAAAATACATATTTAAAAAGAAACAAACTATTTTGCATTCATAGATCGTTGTGAGGCAGCACATTTCACCCATGGACAATTAACGTTGTTTTCTCTTCCCAATTGAGGACTTGAGGTTATTGGAGCAAAAAAGTTATTAGTGGGATTATGAGTGGACAATAACCGACATGTTCTTTTTTCTTTACAATATTCTCATGTGAAATAGAACTGACTAGCAACTTACACTCGCCTTTTTGGCCATTTTGATCCCCTTGATGGTTATCTCGCTAAGTTATATTATTTCGAGTCACTCTTTTGACTAAAAATGGTAATAAGAAAGATGACTTTAGAGGAAAACCAAATTTGGGGAAGTAGATTTGTCGATATCAAACTTACCTAAATTCTCTTTCAACGCATATATCTGCTTGATTTGGAGTCTGCCACGTAAATGTGTGAACCTTCTACAAAATCATAGCATTATTAAATTTCTTCAATTGCTTGTTATAATAATGTGGATTAGGACTTTTAGGCAAGACTTTATGTACCTTTCTTAAAATTCCCAAGCCATTTAGGGAATGTTTTCTACTAAGAAAACAATTTCATTCATTCTTTTTTTTTTATAACCGAGAAATTTGTCAATGACCCGCACTTTGGACCAATCACGGTCTTCTAAACTCAGTGGATAATGGACCCGCCCCTCTACCCCTACCCTTCTCTACTTGAATACCGGGCTTTGCTTTGCATGGTGTGGAGCTTGAACCTGCGACCTAAGCCACAAATCCTCCGCCTTTTGCCACTCGAGCCAGGCCTTGGGGAAACAATTTCATTCGTTCTTGGTAACTACTTTTCTTTTACATTAAAAAATTGGAAAATTTTGAATAAAAAATTAGGTCATCCTCTATTTTATTTGGTTTTTCTTTATTGTTGAATAATTATGAATACTTTTAAATTGATTTATGTTACTTTTAACTCCAATGTGAATACTACTCCTTCCATCCCAATTTATGTGATGGTGTTTAACTTAGCACGAAGTTTAAGAAATAAAGGAAGACTTCGAAACATGATCCAAAATAAGTCATAGATATTTGTGTGGCTATAAATCATCTCATTAAAGGTAGAATGGATATTTTAAAGTTAAATTGTTACAAAATATAGAAAAGTGTCATTGTTTTTAGACGGACAAAAAAGGAAAGAGTGTCACATGAAAAGGGATGAGAGGGAGTAATTGTTTTTTAGCATCAAATCACACTAATGATTTACCCTAAGTTGTGCGGACTCTTCAGTTCCGATGCCGCACCCGTGTCGAATACTCCAAAAATACACTACTTTTGGCGAATCTGACACGCGTCCCTTGACAATATTGAACTGAGCAACATAGGATCTACCCGACATTGATCTAATTTTATGTTGCAAGGAAACAAAGCAACAAGTAAAGTAAATGTAACTCCAATTCTAATCGTCATTATTTTCTTTTACTCATCGTAGGTAGCCAAGTGCAGCCGTACTTTTATGTGGAATAGGCAAGGGATCAACCCCTTCTTCTCGTCCTCTCTTTATTTAGTAGTAGTATTTTGTATTAGTGTAGTATCTTATTCTTCAATTTTCACTACTACTTATTGCTTCATTTGTTCAGTTTATCTTGATATTTCCTTTCTATCATGTTTTGTCTACACTTCTTTTGGGTTGAGAGTAATCAAAAACAGTTTCTCTACCTCGGAAGGGTAGGAGATAAAGTATGTGCACACCGTACCCATCCCAAACCCATTTGTGGGAATACATTAGTATGTTTTTTTGTTTCCTACACTGTGTCTGATACCCGCATTGGAGCCCGACTAAATCTGAATTCACGTCAGAAAGTCCCACATTGGAGATATAGCGCTCCCTAAAAAAGGTGGTGGTGGAGGAGGTGGTGTTGCATGAGAAACAAGAAATATTTCAAATTACATAATTTTTCTTTCTTATAAATTTTTTAATTAATATATAAGATCAAGTAACATATTGCTTTAGATTATATTTTATACCAATTATCGTGGGGGGGTATACGTGTAGTGCACATGAAATATAGAGTAGTGGAAAAAAAGAGCTACAATCCCTAACATCACAAAGCAAAATCCAAATAGATAATTAAATAGAATATTAATAATTAAGAAAGCAAGGTAACGTACAAGAACCTCTTAAGGAAAAGCATATGCCAAATTAGGTTAAAGTCGAATAAATACGAATGTTCTTACGCATATCACAATATCTGATCACTTAGCCATCTGTTTCTTTTCTGAAGGCTCCAAGATAAAAGATACAACCAGAATATGTCCAGAAAGAAATAAGAATAGTATCTGGGCATTGTTTTCAAATTTATATAGCTTTTATAACAACAAAATTGGATATATTCCAGAAGTAATCCAAAAAATATCCATACAGTATACTTACTCTCTCTGTATTCCCGATCACCAATAAATCCTGGCTTTATGGCGCCACCATCATCCTTGTTAAACTGTGAAAGAAGGTGGTCAAGTAAGATATTAATAATAAGCAATACAACAGTTCGTAGGACTTAAGATGACAAGCTACCATGAAAGTAGAGTGGAGGCATTTCATGAAAGTATTTTCCTGTTCATGTTGACCCGATGTTTTCTTGACATCTGCTGGAAGTTCATCGCACTATGGTAGCTTGTCATCTTTTCCTCAAAAAAAGATGACAAGCTACCATAGTGAGATGAACTTCCAGCAGATGTCAAGAAAACATCGGGTCAACATGAAAAGGAAAGGACTTTCATGAAATGCCTCCACTCTTGTTTTACCAGAATCAGATCAATAACCAAGTTTGATCAAGTAAAAGTGCACTACAAGATGCTGTGGTACCATCAAATCACTTATTGAGGGGTCACCATGAACTTAATCTACCGGATTTCTAATAAGCAAAATGCGCAAAGACAACAATGCACGGTACCAACTCTCAAAAACATATTTTCAAACACCAAATTTGAATGCATTGATAGTAAGGAATTGATCACGGGGTTATAAAAGCTAGGTGCATCACTTTTTTTCCTTCTTTGATTTCTACAAAGCTGCATGAGGGACAATGAGAATGCAATCTGATGACTGGGAATGATGGGCACATCTCATGTTGGAAATGGATGTCCAAAGAGAAAGGAGCTCAAAAGCAGTTTCCCCAGGAAAGGATAAGGGTGAACTGAAGTTTTAACATTTTGAGAAAAATCTAACACTAGTTGCTGTCGTACAAGACTGTAGAGTCAGAAATTTCATCCTTAAATATCCTAGAGTTAAAAGAAAAACGATCTTGTTCTGTACTATAAGGTTGCAGTAGACTCGGGCATCCGGTACTACAAACTTGCAGAAATCATTGCTACATGGGCAAAAGATTTTAAGGTCCTACTCAGAAGGCAATGTAGACCAAAGAAAGTACTAACAATCCTGTGAAGCTTGAACATTCTGGAGAACAGGGTACATAAATTAAACAGGCTCTAAAACTCCCAAATTCATTGTGCTTGGAAAAATCATGGAAGCTAAGTCATCTCAGTTACTCCTCACAAAGATATAGCACACTAAGAATAACAAAAATGTTTTGCATTGCACCAAGACACTTTAAAAAGAATTACCTTGGAAAATGTGCTGCTAAGGTCATCAATCTCAGATAAAGATCCAAGAGCTCCACCCTACAAGTGAGAAATTGTTTAGTGGCAAAGGTTCACCAATTTAGCACCCAACTAATAAGAACTAAAAGTTCAACTGACGTGCACACTCATTCAACACATAAAGGAACCAACCCATGATTTTGAAATGTAATAGTATGCATGACACCTAACGTTGCAATTATGCAAGACTATTAACATTGTTATCTGCTTCAATTTCTCATCAAAGAAGTTTTCGACCACTTCAAAATCCGTAAAAACCTTCTTATTCCCCATAAAGATATACCCAAAAAGAAAACGATTACCACAATCAACTTATCAATAAAGAAGGAAAAAAAAATAAAACAATCAATCAAATGAGTGATTAATAGCCCGGTGACTCGGCCCTAATATCTCCAAGACTCTAAAGACTTTGTCCGAATAAACAGAAAGAATGCAATAAACACCAAAAGCACCAGAACATATACCTAAATGCCAAACTAGTTAGGAGCAGAAGGCAAAATGCCACAGCTAAAATATATTTTTCTAAAGAAAGATCTCGTCTAAAACTATTTAAATGGGAAAAAAAACTATGTTCCTCCCTCATGTTTGGTAGCTAAATGACTAATGCTTATCTAAATGAATCCAGACCAAAAAATTAGCTTCAGAGGTAATCAAACTTCTTAGCATAAAAGTATCAGAACATCAATTTAAAGATCAAGTGCAAAAACAAACCTAAGATGAGGATCTACTAGAAAAAAAAAAACCTAAAACAACTTCCACCAATGAATGCACAGGTGAGAGAGAGGAAAAGCAAACCTAAGAGTCTATCTATGTATTAGAATCTTACACAAATTAAACATTCTAAATAGGAGTAGTAAAAATAAAGCAGTATCTAGAAAGAAGCTATTAAGCCAAATCAGAAGAAAACTGAAGGTATGTACACAAAGTTGTTTTGATATTTGACACGCTGCCTGTCCCCAACATAAGTACGATTAAAAAAGGAATCTTTTTTCTGATAAACAACAATTAAAAAGGCATCTAAAAACATAAATGCAAAAGGCCAAAAGTTAAAAGCAACCTCTTCTCGGCCTAATTGATACTCTTCATCATCAAACCCAACCGGAGGAAGAACATCCTCTTCATCTTCCAATCCACCCAGTTCAACTTCTTCAACAACATCATTACCAAAGAATGCATACTGTGAAGCATCAAATGTTTCTTCTGCTGCATCACCAAAAGGGAAGTCAAACTTTATAAATCAACCATGAACAGTAGCAAGCAAATCCACCATAAATAATTTCATTTGACACAGAATTAATGCAGAGTGACGAAGCAAGCCATGGACATCAAACTATCTGCATCACAAGACTACGTAGGCATCCTAACCAGAAACCCTTCATACTTGGAAATGAACCCAAAAGAAAAAAAAAAGACTAACAACAGAATCATGTGAAAAAAGCCATTGAACACCAAGAGAATAAGANTCACAAGACTACTTAGGCATCCTAACCAGCATCCCTTCATACTTGGAAATGAACCCAAAAGAAAAAAAAAAAAAAGACTAACAACAGAATCATGTGAAAAAAGCCATTTGAACACCAAGAGAGTAAGAATGAACAGTAAATCATAAATCCCAGAGAAACCATCACAGTAGAACAATTATCATAGTAATAAAATCACTCAACATACATTCTCAAAATTTAAATATTTTAAGAAACACCCAATGGATTGTGGCATTGCATCAATGAAGCTGAATCAAGCACCATTTGACAAGCAAGAAAACTAGGTAATTTGTTCACATCTGCATCACAAAGGTCATATGGGAATCCTACACCATGAACCCCCAAAAAAAAAACTAAAAACAGAAACCCATTTAAACAGTGAAGCATAAATCCCAGAGACTAACAACAGAATCTCAAAATTCAAATTTTTTTAACGAACACCCAAAGGATTGTGGCATTGCATCAATGAAGCTAGATTGAAGACCAGGAGAGGAGGTCCTCAATCTCAGCACAAGCAAGAAAACTAAGTAATCCATTTTAATTAGGGTGGCCCAACACCACCATTTCTACAAATCAAAAAAAAAAATCAGACTAGATTTTTTTTTACTTCTTCAATTTTATTTGATAAGAAAAATCTAAGAGTAAACTCAACAAAGCAAAACTTAACAAATAAAACAAAGATCTAAAAATAGCAAATTTTAACCTGCAGGTCGGTTGTCACCGAATTCCATAAAACTCCTACTCCCACCACCGCCTTCAAATCCGTCCATATATAAAACAATCAATCAATCTGAGAATTTTTTCTTCTATAAATTAAAGCAACTTGAAATCAATGTATAGAGCACCAAAAACTTGAAATTAAAAAAGGGGAACTATTTGATCTATCCCATTAGAGAGTTGAAAATTCAATCTGGGAAAGTCAAACCTAAAATCTAGAGAAATAGCTGGGAGAGAAAGAGAAGTTCTAGGGTTTCTAAGAATTGGGGAAATTTTTCATTGGAAGAGAAGAGAAATTTTTCTGTTGAGATTTTTGGTGTGAGGCATCTGGGCTTGGGGATAACAAAGTTGTAACCCCCTTGGCCTTTGCCTTCTTTTGTTTTTTATTTAACTTTTTTTCATTACGAGTGTCAAATCATTTTTTTTTATTTAATAAAAATATTTTATAAAATTGTAGTTTTTTTTTTTTGTAGTAATAGAGTCATTTGATTTTATTTACTTAAAAAATTAATTAACTTTTATACAAAAAATGTCTTGGGTAAAGTTTTTGTTTAAAAGGATGTGGAGGAACTTTTTAAAAGAGTTTCAAAAAGAATTTGACTTTTTCTTGACTATCTTAATTAGGAATTTTTTAGAGCAATGAAAAATTAATTCGGATTAAGAAATTAACTTGAAAACAATATATTCTTTGATTTGGTATCATCCAATGTTATTAAATTTAATAAAAATTGGTAATGTTTAGCTTGTTTTGATATTAAAAATAAATAAAACAAAATATTGAACAAACACGAATTAATATATGTTTATATAATTATTATTTTCTATTATTATAAATTAAAGTTCTATTACAAAATTATTTTTCATTGTTAGGCTTTTCGCTATTAAATCATTACTCGTATTTAATGTGATTTGGATTTTATTGGGTAAGAAAATGCATTTTGTTAGTTGAGATATATCAGTTAAATAATAATTAAAATGTTGCATACTCATGTGGTTTAAATTGTAATGATCAAAATTAGCATGTATTAAAAATATGAATAATCAATTATTTTGAAGCAATGTTCACAATATAACCTCCACCAGTAAATTTTATAGACTGTCTAAGTCATCTCAAGTTTACTAGTTATTCAATACTTATCGAAATTTTCAGTTACAAAGAAATACATTTTGCTAGTTGTCGATACGTTAATTAAATAATAATTAACTATTGTACATTCATGTATTTTGAATTATAATGTCAAAATTAGCATCGGCTGAAAATGTTAATAATCCATTATTTTAAAAGCAATATCCATCATATAACACCTCCATCAATAAACATGTATAAACTACATTAGTCATCTCAAGTTCATTAGATATTCAACAATCAATTTAGCTATTTTGAGTGCAAAGAATTGCATTTTGCTATTTATAACACATCTGTTAAATAATAATTAAATATTATATTTTCATATGTCTTGAATTGTAATGGTTAAAAGTAGCATATATGGAAATAACAATAACCAATTATTTTGGAGCAATATAAGTAATTTAAGTCTATCAATAAATGTATATAAATCACCTCAAGATCATAAGTTAGATATTCAACATTTGTCTAAATTTTTTATTACCAAAAAAATGCATTTTGCGATTTGTCAAACACATCAATTAAATAATATACATTCATTTGTCTTGAATTGTAATGGCTAAAGTTAGCATAAATAAAAATAATCTATGCTAATAATTAATTATTTTGAAGCAATGTTCGTAATATAAACCACATCAATAAATGTGTATATAGATTATATAAGCCACCTCAAATTCATTAGATATTCAATATTTATGTAATTTTTTTACTGCAAAAGAATGCATTTTGTGAATTATTGACATATCAATTAAATAAATAATTAAATAATATACATTCACGTTTCTTGAATTGTAATGATCAAAATTAACACATGCTTAAAATACAAATAATAACTATTCTAAAGTATGCAATGTTTGTAATATGTCTCATCAATAATATGCATAGATTATCATAAATCATCTTAAGCTCATTAAATACTTGACATTTGTCTANAATAAAATAAAAGTAGGTGGGCCATGGTGCCACGTGTCGAAAGAAGAGTGAATTTTATTCACTCTTCTTATATAGTAATAATTATATTATTAATATTAATTATATTATATATAGTAATATATATGATATATGATTTAAATAAAATAAAAGTAGGTGGGCCATGGTGCCACGTGTCGAAAGAAGAGTGAATTTTATTCACTCTTCTTATATAGTAATATGTAAAGACTACATAAATCACCTCATGTCCATTAGATATTTGATATTTGTCTAAACTTTTAGGTGGAAAAAAAAACATATTTTGCTATTTATCGACACCTTACAACTAAATTCTATACATTCATGTGTATTGAATTATAATAACCAAAATTAGCACTTATTAAAAAATATCAATAAATTAATTATTCTAAAATAGTGTTCATACTATAAGTCCCATAAAAAAACGTATGTAGGCTACATGAGTCACCTGAAGCTCTAGATATTCAATATTTGTGTAAATTTATGGTGCAAAAATTGTATTCTGCTAGTCATCGATATATTAATGTATGTTTATGTGTCTTAAATTGTAATGACAGAATTAGTTTTCTTGAACTTATGTAGCTTTACTTTTTATAAGCTACGAACATATTAAATTTTTGTTTTCCCTTTCTTTATAACTCTTGTGTTTTGATATGTAAGTTAATGTTTTGCCATAGTACATAGACACATACCTCACAAAAGAGAAAATGACCAAAATGATCCTTAATGTATAGGATTTGAATAATTTTGATCTTTCATATATATCAGCTTATCAAAATAATCCTTGATGTATATAAAAAGATTATCATTTTAGTCCTTACCCCTAAAATTAACCATTAAAATAAAAAGTACAGTTAGATTTAACGGTGGATCCTCTATATTAATACTTGACAAACTCTTCTCCCCCAAATCTTCTCTCTTCACCCAATTCTTCTTCACTGGACAAAGAAAAAGAAGCCAATTCTTTTTTCCCATCATCAAAATTCTCTTTGACTAATAAATTAAAATCTCTTTAAATTTCTAAAAAAATATTTTTAAAATTTTATTTTCTACCTCTATCCGGTTCAATTTTTACCTTTATACAAACAGTGGAATTAAAANTATTAATACTTGACAAACTCTTCTCCCCCAAATCTTCTCTCTTCACCCAATTCTTCTTCATTGGACAAAGAAAAAGAAGCCAATTCTTTTTTCCCATCATCAAAATTCTCTTTGACTAATAAATTAAAATCTCTTTAAATTTCTAAAAAAATATTTTAAAAATTTTATTTTCTACCATTGTCCGGTTCAATTTTTACCTTTATATGAACAGTGGAATTAAATTTTTTTTATTAATTTCAAAAAGAGGAAACAACAAAGCTATATCCTTTCCGTATAGAGTTTCAACAAGAGTATATAATTAAAGCTAGAAAAAAGTTAAAATTATGGTAGTCTTCTAAGAGGAATTAATGAAGTGTTTTAGTAAATTTATTTAGTTTGTATTTGTGTCAGTGGTCTCATTTTTATCTTTTAATTTTTGTATGTATGAAAATGTAAGCTACTGGAATTGTTTTGTAGAGGTACATAGAGATAAGAAATGAGTGTAATGTGTGTAACTTTTCTTGTAAGAATATGGCAAGTGGGTGGATTGAAGATGGAGAATGATCTCTAATGGTGAAAGTGAGAAGATTGAAGCAGAAGACGTCAATATTGAGGGACCCGCTGTTAAATTTAACAACACTTTTTACTTTTATGGTTAGTTATAGGGTTAAGGACTAAAATGATCATATTTTTATATACATTAAGGACTATTTTGATAAGGTCATATATATGAAGGATCAAAATAATTCAATCCATATACATCAAGGACCATTTTGATCAAACATATGATATGATCTTAGACGTAAACAAAATAAAATAAAACAACAAGTTAAGTTAGGAAATTTATTAGTAAAAAGAGATCAATTTAACTAACAAGAAGTTTTTGATGGATAAATTCTTCATGATCTAGTCAATGGATTATTATAAGAACAATAATAATAATATATTTAGTGTGATTTTATAAATGGAGTTTGAAGAAAATGATATTGTACACAATTTTAGTCTTATCTTATGAAAGTAGATTCATCGACTCAAGTAAAGCTTGATCAATGGGCTAGTATTGATAAATGAATTTATATTATATGTCTTTTAAATAATTTAAGTTGTTGATCATTGTGATTTATATAATTTTTACATATTTTTTACATAATTTTTAAATATATAACAGATAAAAGGAAAGATAAGACAAACAAATTAAAATAGAAAAAGTACAATTTTTCACAAAATACCTCCGAGTTGAAGCTGACACACCGACAAACAACTCCGCTTCTGACAACTTCTACAAAGTAGTAATTTAAGTCGTTAATTATTGCAATATATAATATTTTTACATAATTTTTCAAATATATAACATTAAAAAAATAGAATAAATAAATTAAAATGAAGAAAGTATTGAAATTTCATAAATACTCTCAAGCAAGATATGTCAGTTTTTGGCTATTTCTATATAATAATAATAGTAACTTTTCACATCATTTTTTATATAAGTAAAGTGGCAATATGTGCTTAGCTCATAGGTCAACCCAATTTAACCCCTTTTTGGGATAGGATTAGAATAAGATTTTTTAAATTCATATAAAATTGAGCAACTTACGAAAATGACTATAGTTTCAACGTTATTAAATTAAAATAGCTATAAATATTATATTTACGAAAAATGACCATAGTTTATGTCATAATCTCGTTGTATCTAGAGTATTTCTAGATTTTTTAATACATTGATACAATTATAATTATAATAATGCATTTAAATAAGGTGATTTTTCATTATTATAACTGGTTGTTCTTTTATTACTCCCTCAAACTTTCAACTTCCCATTATTAAATTTACACTACATAATTACATAATCACAACAAATACAATTGGATTCCAAATTAGTGTAGGTATTCCAATCATATATATACACATGAGTAGAACAATTGACTAATAAACATTTGGATACAACAGACTCAACTATTTGGTTGTAGATCATAATGTATTAATGTACCAGATTATGCTTATATTAACTAACTAGTTTCTTAGCACGTGTGTATCATATCATATAGTACATGATGTTGTAAAATAGAATTAATATTATTAAATAAAAGTTTTTTTAGTAAATAATTATAATTGAAAGAATATTGGACAAGTGCTTTCAAATGATTAATACAAATTTTCATAGAGTTTATTATTTTTTGAGACAAAAATGACCAGATATCATTGAAACATTTCAAATTGCATTCAAAAAATTTAAATATGGGGAGAAAGTGATATTTCTTAAGTAGTATTGTTCTTTACTTTACTCAATTTGGTAAACAAACTTAACCAACAAAACAGAAAAATAGTAGCAAGATAAAAAAATGATCAGCAATAACTTTTCCTCTCGAGGTTACGACGGTAAATGATGGACACCATTTAAATACAATTACTCTCTTAGATATTAATACTTGAAATTTAATATGTGCATGACACTAGGAACGATTATCATAAATATTTTAATATTTTATCTTTAAACGTGATATGTCTTTTATAAAATATTATTATTCAATTAATATTTGAGCAAGTCCATGATATAGATGCAATTTGACAAAAAAAAAAAGTGTACTTATATAGTGAATATCAATACTTTTATAAGTTATTTATAGAATCTTTTATTTTATTTAAGATCATTTTATGATCAATCACTACTTTCTTATTAGTTTTATATAGCTAGCAAATAGTGTATCTTGTGACATAAAATTTTCTTAGATCAAAATGAATACAAAATAACAGGAAATTCATACTTAAAAAAATTCATACTCAACATAAATATAAGAAAGTAAAAATATGTGGATCAATTCATAGACAATGAATAAGGAATGCGAAAATATATGTTCATGCTATATTCACCCTAGTGTTTCATTTGATTGAAATTTCTTCCCACCAACACTTTACTTTTTCTGTTCATTTTTACTAACATATCTATTAAAAAATAATTATTATCATATTATAAGTAAAAGTGAAATCTATTTTTGAAATAGTAGACTTAACATCAAAACTACTAATTCAATGGACTACATTGATGCCTGATGTTTTAGCAAAATTAGAAAGAAACTCCTTCATTTGAGGTTAAAAGAATAAGAAATGGAATTACAAAGAAGAAATATCTTACCCCAATCATGTGCCTTTTTTTATATTTGTTATTATTATTGTCTCTCCCACATCTTTATCTATTTATTTTATTAGAAAAAATAATCCACAATGTGTGTATTTAAATTCTCTCTCGAATGAAAACACAAAAAAAGTTATTCAAGAAACAAAATAAAAAAAATAAATGAAAATTCTTGCGCACTATATATAGAAGATTTATGTGTTAAGAAAAGTTAATAGATAGTTGCTTATTTCTTTGTTCTCTTATTTTCTTCTTTAATAGAAAGCCAGTACCTAAATTCCAATGTTAAGAACTTCGGTGAAACATATCAATGGATTGGGGATGAATCATTTATGAAAATTTTAACTGATCTCAAATTGTCACAGAAAAGAGATCCCCTAGAATTTATAAGGAGTGAATGGTTGTGATCTATGACTGAAGAAACATGAAGGTAGAAATTGTTGTGATTATTCGTGGTAAATTAGTCTTTTTTCAATAAATAAAACATGTAGGTTAATAAAAGAGTATTAATATTCTAAAATGATAGAAATAATATTGATGTATGTATGTGATGACAATCATCAGAGGAAAATATGAGTGTGAATTGATGAATAATTTGCTACAATTTGTTTACCAACTCTTTCTAATGTGGTACCTCGAATTTCGTTGGGTTTCGAACTTAATCAACTATTGCAAATAACAATTGAGATTTTTTAAGAAGAAGAGTAGAAAACCTAAAAAAATATAGTTTAAAAATGAGAGGAAACCCCTTTATTTATAGCTAACAAATAGTAGTATGAATATGTTCTGATTATGCCTTATCAAATAAGTCACAACCCTTCAAAAGAGTCCCTGCTCATCGGAAAAGACATAACCCTTTGAAAAAGTCAAAACTCATCGGATTAGGCACAACCCTTTGGTAAAGTCACGACCCTTTGAAAAAATCACAATCCTTTGAAAAAGTCACAACTCATCGGAAATGTCACAACTCGTCAATAAAGTCACAAAAATTTGGAAAAGTCACAACTCATCGCAAAATTCACAATCCATTAATGTGAAAAGGTATCAACTTTTAAAATAACATAATTAAATAAATAAAATAAATTGAGTATTTTTAATTGAGGATATTATAGTAATTCAACATTCATGTTTAGAGTTCATGTTTTTAAGGTGGTATAGATCAACATTTTAAACTTCTTTTAATAATTCAATACAAGTGACAAATGAATCTAATGCAATATAAATATCCAGTTGTATAAGCATACTATTGTATAAAAAGTTGAAAAGTATATAAACCTCATTTTCTTCCTAATGTTTAAATCAAATAATAATATGCTTTAAGTACAACAAATGAGTAACATACATTTGGTGCAATAAAATCAAGTGTTTGATTGAACAATAATATGCATTAATGTATCATGGGCAACCCAGAAATATGATAATGTGTTACAAGTATATAGTATTTAAGTATTCTAGGGCAAACAAAAATTATACAAATGGTCTAAAGCCTCCCCAATCAATACCCGAAATCCCAACTACACACTCCAACTTTACGGGTGTCCTATTACCCCTGAACATTTTATTTCTCTATTTAGTGCACACCTGAGTGCTGACATGTCATATAGGAGGTGAGAACACCTCCTCTAGGCGCGTTAGAAAAAGAAATAAATTGACACACGTTAAAAGAGGCAATAAATTGGCAGTGGACATCTTCCCCAAATTAAATGAACCTTTGTTCCTTCTTCACCACTATTAATCCTTGTTCCTTTTGACGATTTTCTTACAAAAATGGCTAGATTTTAGTTGTTTATGTTCATTTCTACTTTAAATTTTGAAGTTGGGGTTTGTAATCTGCTCTAATTTCTTACTTAGGTTCTCTAATTTAAATTTTGAATTTTCTCTAAAAACGTTGAAAATGGCAAATGAAAACTTAAATAAGTTTTGTATTGATGAATCAGACCCAATGCTCAACTCTGTAGTGAGATGCAAACATGAAAATTTGCAAAACTTCTTGGTTGAAATTAAATTCGAAAAGAAGATTTTTGTCTTGCCCATGCTATGGTGTATGTTTTTTCCCTTATATTTTTGCTTTTCTTTATAAGGGATTGCAAAACTTCTTGGTCGAAATTAAATTCGGAAAGAAGATTTTTGTCTTGCCCATGCTATGGTGTATGTTTTTTCCCTTATATTTTTGCTTTTCTTTATAAGGGACAAAGAAAATACACACACAAATTCTTGGATCATCACTAGAAATGTGTATTTAGATGTTGTAATCGGACTTTGGTGAGGGAGATGAAAATGAGAAAAGCGAAAAGAAAGAATTAGGGGTTAAGGGGTGAGGTCGTTAGATCTTTAGGAGGAAAAAGGAAAGGTTGAAGTGGGGCCGTGTGTGCAAATCACCTTAGTTAATATATTTGATTTGTGTGTGCTGATCAACACTCAAGTGTGCACTAAATCGAGAAATAAAATATTTAAGAGGGTGATAAGACACCCATAAAATGAAAGTGTACAGTTGAAATTTCGGATATAGGTTGGAAGGCTTTAGACCATTTCCTCAATAATAATATGTATTAATGTATCATGGACAACCCGGAAATATGATAATGTGTTACAAGTATATATGTATTTAAGTATTCTACCGTATGAAATTTTTTTTTATACAAATCTCAGTTTCTTTCTTCAATTCTTCCTGTGCTACCTTAAGATTGTTGACTTTTCTTCTCTTGTCAATTTTGATTTTCTCTTTTGAAGGTTTTGAAACCTTCTTTCTTCTTGCTAGTAAATGAGAGAGAAACTAGTTGATTTGGTCAAGAATTTGAATAGTAAACGGTTGCTGATTTGGTGGTTCACCAGTATGATGCATTTTCTTAGCGAAAAACTCAACTGGGTGTCAATAATTTTTAGTCCCCGGAACTAATACCGAAGAAAACTAAGAGAACATATGAACAACAAGAAATGTTGATAGAGAGAGTAAAGCTTTGGGATTTGGAGAAATCGAAAGATATGGGAAAGAGGGAAAGTGGGGGGAAAGATGCGGTTATTTGAGGTAAAGAGACTCTGAAGCGTTAAAAGGGTCTGAAAAGCTATGAGGAAAGAGACGCTGAAGTGTAGAAAAGGGTGAAAAAAACTTGATATGGGTGTAGAATAGTATTTGCTATATAATTAGATATCCATAAAAAAAAATATATATATAATACTATAGCTATATTATTTTATTATGTATTGTAGTTTGCTATTTTTCGTAGTTTTCCTATAAAATTAGGGGGGTTGAGGGGGATAATTATATCAAATGACTATTCAGTCAATTTGATTCCCAAAAGAATAGACAATTTCTTATCCACCTTCGTTTTCGTTGTTGTCGTCATCTTCGCCAATTTTTTCTTTCAATTCTTGTTCTTCCAATTTCTCCATCTTATTGGGACAATGAATTAAGGGTTATAGAAAAGTTTCAAAATTAGGGTTTGGTGACTCAAGTTTTAATTATTGAGTAGGGGTGACAATTTTTAAATTAAGAATTAAGAGGTTGCATTTTTCATCCCTAAGTTTTTTTATTTAAACTTTAGTCCATCTTATATAAAATCCTAAATAATAAGAAATGGAGGGAAAAAAAGTGTACCAACGGCTCAATTTTTCCTTTTTTCTCTCTTGCTTATTCTTCCATTGTTGGGGACCATTGTTGCTGCTCTTCTTCTCTATCATCATTCTTCTTCTTCTTCTTGTTCATCACCATCTTCTTCTGATTGTTCATCATTTTTTTCTTCTTCAGTTGATAATCACATTGTACTGCTGCTTTCAGACCAATTTTCATTCATATATCATTGAAAATTACATTATAGGTGATTTTGGTAAGTAAACTAATGATTTTTACTCTAATTTTTCATTTTGATAGTTTGAGCGTTTCTTCAAAATTTTACAGCCGCGTACCTAACAGGTAAGTCATTTGTTGCAATAGATAAATTACCTGTTGGATACATATTACAGTACCATGTCAAGCTGGGACTGAACCAGAAGTTTCTCCCAACAGATAAATCATTTATTGCAACTAATACGTCATCTGCTGCACCAGATGACTCATTTGTTGCAACAGAGGGCTTACCTGTTGGATACATATTACAATATCAGACTAAACTAGGAAAGAACTAGAAGCTTGTCACAATAGATGAGCCATTTATTGCAACATATGAGTCATCTGCTGCACCAGATGACTCATCTGTTGCAACAAATGGCTTATCCGTTGAATATATGTTACAGTACCAGGCCAAACTAGGACAAAATCAGAAATTTGTCCAAACAGGTAAGTCATATATTGCAACATATCAATTACCTGTTTCAACAAATCAATTACATGTTGCAACAAATGACTCATCTGTTACAACAATTGACTTACATGTTGAATAAACTTTTGATTCTGGACATGTGTCCAACAAGTGAATCATCAGTTGCAACAAGTGAATCATCTGCTGCAAGGGATGACCTACTTGTTGCAATAGATGATTGACTTGTTGGGACAATGATTGTGCATATGATTTTTAACTGTATATAGCCACTCAACTTTACTATACAATCATTATTAAATATTTTTAATAAATTCCTTTAGGTATCATTAATGGAAGAATCAATAACAATAGTTGTTGATTGTTATGGTGAATGGATTGAGAAAAACAATCGATTTATTTGGCATTTGAAGGATAATGACATGTCAGAGTCAGTATTGATGACCGTCCAAAGGGATATTTTGTATAATGATTTTGTGAACTCAATCATTAGGTATTGTGGACTAAATTGTCAATCAAATGATCTTGTCATCAGTTACATGCATAAGTCTTTTGAAAATCAGAGGCTCCTTGCCTTTTAAGATAAGCAATCAACTTCGTTTGGGTGCTTATCTGAGTGATGCAACTAGGTCCATTTTAAGGGTGTACGTTATTGAAAAACTGATAGAGAATGAAAATGTAAGACAAGACCAATAAAATCTGTTAAATGATGAATTGAATGGGATGAACATGAATATTCTAGATGATGAGATTGGACATAATGTGGAGGAGGACCGAACACCTACACCTATTGTTGATATAGGGGGAAGTTCTCAGTTAAAACAGTTGAACAATCTTCAAGATGATGAGATAGGTTTTTACATAGGATTGACATTCAAGAACAAAGATGAACTAGTCACTTTATTGCATAATGCTTGCTTGAAAAAAGATTTCAGACTTGCAAATGTGATTAATTCGTGTAGTGTGTATTGTTTTAAATGCGCACATCCAGAGTGCAAGTGGTGGTTGAGGGCTGTGAAATTCAAAAGTTCTGACAGATTTTGTATTAAAATTTATAAAAAGTATCACACATGTGGTTCAGAGCATATTACGAGTCATAATCCACATGCCACAACAAAAGTTCTTGGTAAATACTTCAAAAATAGCTTTCGTAATGGTAAAGATCCATCTACAAGAGATATGACCAATCAACTCCGTACAGAATTAGGTTGTAAGGTGAGTTATTGGAAGATATATAAGGGTAGGGAGATTGCAAAGTCTTTGGTTAGGGGAACACATGAGCACGGGTATGGAGTGCTTAATGCATACCGCTATATGCTTGAGTCCGCAAATCCAGGAAGTATTGCAGGTTGATGAAAATGGAAAGTTCAAGTACTTTTTTGTAGCCTATGCGACTTGGATTCAAGGTTTTCAACAATTGAGAAAAGTCATAGCCGTTGACAGGACATTCTTGAAGAGCAAGTATGAAAGAGTTTTACTATCGGCGGTGGTGCAAGATGCAGAGAATCATATTTTTTCAGTGGCTTTTGTGTAGTGGATAAAGAATGTGATGCCTCATATCAATATTTTTTTGAACAAATGAGAAGTTATGTAGATGATACCGATGAGTTGTGCATAATTTCTTATAGGCATTCAAGTATTCGAAAGATGGTTTCAGTTGTGTATCAATCAGCTCATTATGGTTGTTACATGAGGCACCTTGGAGAAAATATTCGAAATAATTTTCACAATGCAAAGGTCGTATCTCATTTTTATAATGCAGCGAAAGCGTACAATAAAGTTGAGTTCTATGACCATTTCAATCAGATAAGGGATATGGTACCCAAGGCAGCCGAACATCTCGAATCAGTTGAATTTCATAGATGGAGCAGGGCATTTTGCCCGGGAAATAGGTACAATATTATATATTGAGTATCTTATTTAAGTTTAATATAATTATATATCTTATTAAGTTATTTTTTTATAGGTATAATATTATGACCTCAAACATTGCTGAATCTGTGAATGCAATGTTTGAAGTTGAAAGAGAATTTCCTATCGTCGCTTTATTTGACGAAATAAATATGAGATTTGTAAAATTATTTCACGAAAGGTGTATGAAGTTGGTCAACTTACCAAACATATTTGTTCCTTCAATGGAAAAATAAATATCAAAGAATATCAATTTGGGAAATAAGTTATTGGCCCATCAAATAGCCAATTACAAGTTTAGTATCAACGGTCATGGTGATGTTGCCACAGTCGATCTTCAAAGAAGAATGTGCAAATGTAGAGTTTTTGACTTGGACAAAATACCTTGTCCACATGTTAAGGCAGCGCTTCGATCCCAATATGGTGCACATTTTGGAAATCAGATCTATGAGTACTCGTCTTCATATTAATTGGTGGAAAAATACATAATTGCATATTGTGAGAAAATTAATTTGGAGCCTCCTGAAGATTCTTGGATTGTTCCTTTGGAGATATTGGAGAGAGAAATATCTCCTCCATATGTTGACCCAAGCAAATCGGGAAGAAGGTGAACAAAGAGGAGGCGTGGAGTCGGGGAATTATTTCCAACAAGAAAAAATAAGTGTTCAATATGTAAAAATATTGGACACAAGGGAACAACATGCCCGGTTTGAAATGCTTCATAATTATTGTAATAGTGAAATAACTATTTTGTATTTAGTTATGAATCTGATAATTGTAATTCATTTTGGTTAATTTTATGTTCATACTTATTATATACAATATATTAGTTATGCTCATTCGTTGCAACAAACCTTGCATAATTTGCATTAGATGCATTATTTATTGCAATAGGTAATTCATCTGTTGAAAATAATCAAATAAATATGATTATCTGTTGCAACAGTTATAGGAATCTGTTACAACAAATATCTAATATGTATTATCTGTTGCAATAGATGAACCATCCAATGAAAATAATCAAGCATATATGCTCATCTGTTGCAATGAATGCTTCATCTGTAGCAATATATGAGCATTAGTTGCAACAGATGAGCATATATGTTTGATCATTTTCAATCGACTCTATATTATTTTGATATGAAATGCTTCATTAACTACATGATCAATATTTAATTATAATTAGTGATAAATAAAGTTATTTAATTATAATTATCTTTCAATTAATAAGTTCAATTACATTTTCGATGCATTATAGAGTAATTACATGATCAGCTAACTGTATTCGTCTTAAATAAAGTGATCAATTAATTATTTTGATATGAAATGCTTCATTAACCCATAATTAGTGATAAATAAACTTATTTAATTATAATTACCTTACAATTAATAAGTTCAATTATATTTTTGATGCATTATAGAGTAATTACATGATCAGCTAATTGTATTCGTCTTAAATAAAGTGATCAATTGATTATTTTGATATGAAATGCTTCATTAACCCATAGTTGGTGATAAATAAACTTATTTAATTATAATTACATTTCAATTAATAAGTTCAATTACATTTTCGATGCATTATAGAGTAATTACATGATCAGCTAAATGTATTGGTCTTAAATAAAGTGATCAATTGATTATTTTGATATGAAATGCTTTTTTAACCCATAATTAGTGATAAATGAAGTTCAATTATAAGTTCAATTACAATAGATAACCTATCTATTGCAATAGATAACCCATCTGTTGAAAATAATCAAATAAATATGATCATTTGTTGTAGCAAATATAGAAATCTGTTACAACAAATATGTAATATGTATTATCTGTTGCAATATATGATCCATCTGTTGAAAAAATCAAACATATATGATCATCTATTGCAATGGATGATTCATCAGTTGCAATAGATGAGTTGCAACATATTATAACATGTTGCAACATATGTTTCAATAGTATAATTTAACTTTTTACAAATCTAAGCATAAAATAGAATTCATGATAAAATAACTGAACATCTATATAATATAAAATATTGTCATCGGCAATTACAAAATATGAATAACTAAATAAGTTAAGTGTTCATGAATTACAATTCATATAAAATTCTCCAGCTTACAAAATAGAATTCATGATAAAATAACTGGACATCTATTAAATATAAAATATTGTCATCAACAATTACAAAATATCAGGTTTTTCACCTTACAAAATATGAATTCAGCAACTCATACCCTCTACAAGTTCTGCTGCTCTTCTATGGCTCCTGAAGATGACTCAACATTGCAAGGAAGGGGAGTAGTTGCAATTTGTTGTCTTTTTTTCATATTTGATAATATCTTGGAAATTGATTTTCTTCTCATCTTAATCTTCAATGGTGTGAATGGCTCATAAATTTTTCTTGATGGAATAACACCTCTCTTAGATATCAATTCCTTAACAGCACTAGTAAGAGCATCAAGAGACTTCTTCACATCTTCACCAGTAGATATTAACTGAGCCTCTTTGTTCTTGCATTCTTCACATTTACATGTAGAACATGAGCTAGAAGAAGAAGCAAAAGATGTGGTATGTCTACTGAAAGGGGTGAATCCACCATATATACCACCAACATCATTAACATGCTCACCACCAATTTTAGCACCAGCATCACCAATATCAACACCAATATTAACATCAACATCAACATCTAATGCAACATCATCACCAGAAACAATATGTGCTTCCCTTCTGATTGTTATTGCTCCAACCAATTCTTTTTTTATTAGATCCACTGTAGGGTCTGATTTTTTGTCAATAATTCCTAGAGTTAAAAAGAATGGCATTTGCAACTCTTGTTCTGTGGGAACTAGCCATGGATGTACAATCTATAAAGAAAAATAGTTTATATTAAAACTAATCTATAAGTTATAATAGATAAAATATTTATTGTAATATTTACCTAGATATTTTATTTCTAACAGATGACCCATATGTTGCAACAGATGGGCCATCTATTGGAAGAAAGCAAAACAGTAGCAAATGATCAAATTTTCTTACAACAAATGACTCATATGTTGCAGCAGATAGGTCATCTATTGGAAGTAAGCAAAACAACATCAAGCTATTGAGATTTCGTCCAATAGATGACTGTAACGACCCTAAAAATGAACTAGTGAAACTAGAGCCTCACATGTGAGTTTGGAGTTGAGAACTTGATGAAATGATGAGAAATGACCGTGACGTCCGGAAACTAGTCATTTGAACTAGTGAGTTGTAAGGGTCAACTTTAAATGGTCATATCTTTTAGCTCAAAATGAATTAGGTGGACCTTTACCTATCCAATTAAAGGTCTTTGAGTCCTCTTTCCAACGCCACCGAGTTTGCCCAATTCCGACCTTGGAGTAAAAAGTTATGCCC
>NC_064285.1:58693818-58718628 GCF_019186545.1 Solanum stenotomum | reverse complement strand
GAAATGTCCTTATCTAAGGTAATCTTGGGGAACACTTAAGTGTGCTTGAAGAGGTTGTATGGGCGGTCACTTCTTGTCTCACTCAAGTGTGTCTTAAGATTATATTAGGTAGAGGTCCTATGGTAATGAAATGACATGTGTTCTTTTAAAGTTAAGCATGGGTTGTATATGGACATATGTTGAGTATATGTATGGTTGGCTATGGTCTTATATGTTAATGTTGACTTGTATTATGTCTCTTATACTTGTAAAGGAAAGGTTTTATCAAATGATATGAAAGCATTTACTTCCTTGCAAATGTCCTTTTTGGCATGTTTTTGCATGGTCTCCATACTTAGTACTTAATTGTGCTAACCCCTTTTTTTCCCTTTTTGGACTAAAGTGTAGGGATTTGGAGATGATGACATGTCATGGCTATTTAATAGGTTTCTAAGTGTTGAAGATGAAGACTTGGCGAGTCTTCATATATTCGAGGACAATACCCTATATGTTCTTTTATGTCTTTTTAGTATTGTTTAAGTTGTGTATGGGATTGGTCCCGAATTTTGTACTCTAAAGTATTAGATGGTTTTGAGACATCATGTATAAAGTCTTCTGCTTGCTATTGTTTCTTTTTTATGAATGTTTTCTTGGTAAAAAAAAGTTTTTAATTCCTTATGATTCTTAGTGTCTATGCGATGAATGAATGCTGAGAGGCTTGTATTGGACTTCTTCGAGGTCAAGTACGCCGGTTACGATTAGGGGGTGCTCCCGGGTCGTGACAATGACCCATCTATTGCAACAAATTGGTAAACTGTTGGACGAAAGCAAAACAACAAAAAAGATTGAGATTTTGTCCAATATATGACCTATCTGTTGCAACAAATAGGTCATCTGTTGAACCTAAATAAAATAGCAACAAATGATAAAGTTTTTATCCAACAAATGACACATTTATTGCAACAGAACAATCATTTGTTGGGCAAAAGCAAAACAGTAGCAAACTCTTATGTTTTCTTCCAACAGATGACCCATCTATTGCAATATATGATTATAGATGAGTCATTTATTGGAAAAAAACTAAACGAAAGCAAAATAGATAATTAGTTAATTTAAATAAATATTATTCTATAAAAGACTTAATATATCATAAGGAGGATCGAAGAGATCTACAAAATTTATTTTTGGGTTGTTCTTGGCAGACAACCACCTAAGAATCTTTGGTTGAGAAATTTCTTTCGAGTAATTATTAAATTGCTGCATGAGGTAAGGTATTGCTTCAAATGCCCAAGCCTAAAAATATAAAAATGATGAAAATAAATATTTAAAATAATTATTCAATAACACAAATAAATAAAATACTAAAATTAGAGGTGAAGTTTACCATGAAAGGCCAAGGAAAGCCATATAAATTGTTAGTCTTCGATGATAACTTTGACACCAAATACTCGACAGTCAAGAAATAACTATCATTACCCCATGGGTAATTGTTGAATGCATCCAAATCTTGAGCAAGCACAAACAAACTAAGATATATGACATTGTTGATGTCTTTAACCCATAAAATGGCATGCACAAACCAAACTAAGCATAGTCGCTTTTTGTGCTTCTTCAAAACCTTTTTGCTCTGGAGATATTCTATCAAATCTTTGGCTTTATAACTAGGTCCAATAATAGCCAACAACTCATTTTCATTATTTAGTTTTTCTTTGCCTTTGTTGGTTTTGGTGTTGACTGTCTTGACTGGCTTTTTACCTTTCTTGCCAACCTTGACAAATTTAGATATCTTTTTTTCCTTGGCTTTCTTAAGCGTGCAACTTTAGTAAGAGGTTTAGAAGGAGGATGACATCTCAGTCCAGTCATTATGACAAATTCTTTCATGCCAAAACAAACTGGCATGCCACAGTAGTTTATCCAAATCTCATCCATTTTCTTGTTCTTATCCTCCAAAGCATCATCATCATC
The DNA here is from genome assembly GCF_019186545.1 of Solanum stenotomum. Lineage (NCBI taxonomy): Eukaryota > Viridiplantae > Streptophyta > Magnoliopsida > Solanales > Solanaceae > Solanum > Solanum stenotomum. The sequence continues at coordinate 58,716,684 of NC_064285.1, read as the reverse complement.
CTTCCTTATACTTGATCCTGCACTTGAGAAGATCATACACCATGCACATTTGAAAACGTGCATTGTTTGCCTCCGGCAGATCAAGAAAGTATCCAAAACAGCTAGACTTAAAGAAATCCTCCAACTTTCATCAATATCGTTCTAAAAGCATCAAATTTGGCATCTATGGCTGATTTTACAACAAAATCACATGTCAAATTTGTAGGGTCATCTATAGGCATCTCTACCTGAAACTTATCAATATTAAAAGTTTTGACAACATCTTCATCTCCTTCCTCACTTTCAGTATCATCTCCTTCATCACTTTCATTTTCATCTCCATCCTCTTCATCTCCTTCCTCACTTTCTTTTTCACCTTCCTCCTCATCTTCTTTATCATTTTCAGTTTCTTCATCATCGCCATCTTCATCATTTATTTCCTTTTCTTTTTCATTTTTATTTTTATCTACCTCCTCTACAATTTTCATATTTTCATTCTGTTTCTGTAAGACAAGTTCTCTCAATGGTGTTTGTACTTTAGCTACTTTACTTGATTTATCAGAGACTGATTCACTTGTTTTTCTTTTGGAAGCCATTTTTCTACAAATAGAAAAAATGAAAAAACTTACAATCAATTGTGCATCATTAAAAAAAGATAGCAATAAATTTAATAAATTCAACATAATATAATATTCTATAGATAATCCACTTGTTGCAACAAATAACCCATCATTGTAACAAATAGGCCATCTATTGCAACAGGGGAGGCCCTAATGTAGTTAATTTCAAAAGATAAATGTAAGATCAACTTTTTACCAAAACTAGGGCATTTCATATACTTATATTGTCTAGGCATTACAAGGTTCAACAAAAAAGTGCATGTTGAATTCTTTACCTACTTCAGCCATAAAAACAAACTAGCACCTTTTCAATTAAAACCTTGTTTAGAGCAAGAAGACTAACTCCCAAAACTTGCCCTTTTTTTTTTCTTTCTAATAGTGATGTTTAGATCAACTTGCATGCATCTCAACAAAGTATTCATTACTAAGTTCAATTACTTTGCCTAGTTTGTCTATGCAGATGAAGCATGACATTAAGCTTGCTAATTTATCCAACAAGGAGAAGACACAAAGTAGTAGCCCTTAGTTACACAACCAGGTAAATAGTTATGGGAAGCAAAATTATGATTTTGTATCATATTAGTATAGATTAAGCCAAAAATAGTTGCAATGGAAGATCATAAATGAATAGAACAAAAATAATCAATCTTTATCATCCCAAAAGCAAAACACAACAAAAACAAAAACAAATGTAAGATTAAGAAAAGAGGAATGAACAATAAAGCAGGGACACCTTTACTTTCTTTCCTTTCTTGAGTGTTCTAACCTCCACCTTCCACCCATCAGGAACCCAATTGGGCAAACCCCTTTTCTTCCCCATCTCACCTAAATTATCAACTAACCCCACTAATCCTCTCCAAGTACCCCAAAAAATAACCAACCAAATAAAAATCAAATCTTGTCAAAAACTGTCCTAAAGCATAGGGTGGGGTTAGTCGATTTGCTCTTCCTAGAACAATCAGTTGGTCCACTTCCTAAAGCATAAACAAGCAAAAGCTTCATTGTCTCAACATGAATCACACAAAACCTGGGCAGCTCTTGAGGGAAGAGTATATGCAAATTGTACAGCTATTAAAAAAAAAAAAAAACCTAAAAAGCCCTAATTTTTTTCAAACAAATAAAGCTTTACCTGCAAATTGTTGTTCCTTTGGATGGTTAGAATAGAATAATCGAAAGTTCAAAGTACGGCGGTCGGAAGTTGAAAGTTACCGGAGAAATTGATTGTCCCAATCAAAGCAGTTTTAATTTTTGGGAAGTATGAAAATTTTCTGCAGCAGAGTGAAGAGAACGTTTGATAGAGGGGAAGGGAGTGGAAAGTTTGTTTATTTAGTGGGGGAATTGTTTTGTATTTTTAAAAAGATTATAAGTTTTGAAAATGTTAATTGAGTCCATAATTAACTTAATTTAGTATCTAAGTATGTTTGACCTTTTGTTGGTCAATATAGTCACCAATAACTAATTCAAAACTTAAAGGATACCTTTCCTTCAATTTTCTCCAGCTTCTTTATCAGATTCTTCTTTCAGTTTTTCTTCTTCTAGTTTTTTTTTTAAAAAATTGACGTACCACAAATATGAATCGTTGCGAACGGATTATATATCAAAAGATTTAAAATGTCGAAATGATTTCATATCTAAATTTTGGTACCGTTTGGAGGTGATTTTGAGTTGATCGAGATTGAATAGTCGATGTATACTTCATGTACTCAATGTATATTTCATGTATAAGTAAACTATGTTCAAATTTTTTGAGTGCATCATAATGTATAGTTAGTGTATAGCTTATGTATAAGTAAGCTGTATTGTATAGTTAATAATTACTTTCTATAACTTTTGATAAGCTATCTTGTATAGTCACTATATATTTCCTAAGATTTTGGTTTTTCTTTATATAAATAAAATATGGCTATATTTGTTGCAAGCTAATTGTTTTATTGTATATATTTGAAATTGCCCTTTTTTGAGTTCGATTCATATAAGCCCTCGTCTCTTGAGATTTGCCAGGTACGACTCATGAGCCAAAAATGTTATATTTAATTTGAATTAAAATAATTGAAGTTTTAAGACGTATATAGTTTATAAGAAGTTGAAAACAATACAATTACAAAAATGAAGAAGAAGAAGAGCTGGTTCGCGACTCTCATAGAGTTGGGTTGGATTGATCATTGTAAGACATTTTTAAATGAATGATTGACTCGTCCCAACCCTTCAAATTTCTTGATTTGCGAGACTTGCCATATGGGCTCCACGGACCGATTTCGATAACTTTATATTTATATATAACAAGCTAAAAAAAGCTGGACAAATAAATTAAAATCATTTTTTTTAGAAATTTCATATATAACCTCATAATATTCCCTTCTTTCTCTTGTTATTATTTCCGTCTTCAAATGGAAGGACGTAGAGGCGACGAAGATGGTGGAAGCAGCGCCATGTTTTCTGAACTCAAACATTACTGCATTGAACTGCTCGAACTCCACCAAAACCCTAAGAAAAATCCCTCAACCCTCACTCATCTTCTTCAATTTCTTCGCCGCTCTTCTCCTAATGATCTCCAATCCTTATTCGAGTATGTTCCTACCTCTTTACTCTTGCTATATCAACAATTCCTGTTGTTTCTAACTAACTTTTGATATGGAACTTGTTTAATTTTTCTTTAGATTGTTCTATTGTTTTTACATGTATCATTCATTCCTTTTGAAGCTCCAGTAACTTGTTTTTGCGCAATTTTATTACATGTCTTGTCTAGAGAAAGAAAAAAAGCAAAGCGCCAACATTTAGGGGCAAAGTTAATGCTTTAAGTCTTAACACACTACTTATTTGTCCATAGAATACGCCCTGGGTGTGGCAGGGAATTAGCTAAGACTCCTCGTACCTGTATTTCACCAGTTATGCATCAAAAGTACCTGTATATTCAATTCCATTTTGCTTTGGTCTATCTTATTGCTGTAAAACCTTCACAGAGAATATGTTGCAATAGTCCTTTTATTCTTTTATTTTTCTCATTGTCAAATGACAATGAAGAAGTGATAACATTTTGACTTCTAGAATTTAGCACATTTCGCTATTTCAGTTTTATATATTAACTAAGCTTTTAAAAATATAGTACAATGATATAACATGGTTCAACAAAGCTTAATTGTGCAGCATAACACATCTGTTTACTAAGTGATACTCGCATCACAATGATAATATGAAAGATTTCAGGAAAGCTGTGACAGACATGGTGCATTAGTAATGCTTGTATTAGTTATGTTGAGATTATTTCTTACGTATTTCCCTCTTTCATTCTTTTATCTTTTAATTCCTCGATGGGAAGATATGTGACTAGTTTTTCTTTTCCAGCTATACATTGTTTCCTTTGCTGCTTCTACTGGATGCCGCTGTTGATAGCAAATCACCACCCAATGTTGGTTCTAATGAAAGATATATGATGCCTAATACATTGAGTGATATTGTGATGGAAGGTGCTCTTCATTGTCTTGAGGAACTTCTGAAGAAGTGCTGTTTAGGGTCTGTGGATCAGGTATATAGACTTTCTTCTTAAATGCAATAGATGTATTCCGTATTTCAGTTACCAATGGTTGAGATTAGTTGAAGAAAAACCTTGCTACCTTTCTTTTTCCCAAATTTGGCAGGGAAGTTATTTGGAAATTGTTTTTCGCTAGACTATTAGGTTAATAAATTTCCTTTACTCTCTCTCTAAATACTTTGTGGTTTGGTGCCCGTTAAAGTCACTGAACTTAGTTCTCAGCTTCTGTTCGTGATTGTGTTGCTTGTTATGTGGTCTCACATGCATTGGGCCAATAGCTTTGTCATGCTTTTCTTTTTTTTCGATTATTATATATCAAACTTAATGTAGTTTCTTATATCCTGAAGTTTCTCAGCTTGGCCTTAAGTGTGTGTTAAGAAATAAATAGATGACTAAGAATATAAATAAAAATGCATTTGTTTTTCAAGAAAAAATATTTAGATGATACAAACCAAGAATTATATGAAAAATGAGTTAAAAAAATAAATCAAGTGGAAAAGATAATGTCAATCAATTTTAAAACTATTTTTAATTTCTGATCAAAGAAACATGCAGAGTTAAGTTTCTGATTCAGGTTTTATTGACTAGTCTTTTTGTTCTAAATTTCTGATGGTCCTAGTTATAAATATTATTACTAACATATTTATTTCATAATGGTTCTTTTTTTTTTTTTTTTTTTNTTTTGATAACCGAGAAATCCGTCTCCTGTCCTTTGGACCAATCACAACTTTCTAAACTCGGTGGATAATGGGCCCGCCCCTCTACCCTTCTCCACTTAAATACCAGGCTTCGCTTTTCATGTTGTGGGGCTTGAACCTGCGATCTAAGTCACAAATCCTCCACCTTTTGCCACTCGAGCTATGCCTTGGGGGCTCATAATGGTTCTTTAATAATATGTCATTTTGCTAGCTATACATATTATTTGGTTCTGCACTCAATAACCTATGAGTTGTCAAACTAATTTGTTGAGTTAGAAAGATTTTTTTTTTTTTTTTTGATAACCGAGAAATCCGTTTGTGACCCGCCCTTTGGACCAATCACAGCCTTCTAAACTCGGTGAATAATGGGCCCGCCCCTCTATCCTTCTCCACTTAAATACCGGTCTTCGCTTTGCATGGTGTGGGGCTTGAACCTGCGACCTAAGCCACAAATCCTCCCTAAGCCACAAATCCTCCACCTTTTGCCACTTGAGCTAGGCCTTGGGGGCTTGAGTTAGAAAGAATTTTACAAAAGAAATTACAAAATTCTCTTTCAAATAGCCCATAAATAAAAGTATTTTAGAATTGGTTGAAGCTATAAGCAGTTAAGACTTCTGGAACAATATTTTCTGCAATATTAGTAGATGCTATTTGGAACCACCCTTTTTAATCCATATTAGCATCTCATATCCATGATGTAAGTAAAACTATTGGGGCGACTGTAAAAGAGGTAAGAGAGTGTCATCTGCAATGTTAAAGGAACCTTTGATAGGTAAAAGAGCCAGGAGGCAATGTTAAAAGCTAGACATCTAATGAAGCACACACCTTACTGGTTTGGTGTGTGAACCGAAGTACCGTGTTAGTGAGACAAAGCACCTCGCTTATGCTGCATCTATCTTTACGACTTAAGTGCACTGTGCATGTGAAGTATTCCTTGTGATATCTTATAGTTTAAATAAAAATGTCAATGACTAGGAAGCTAAGCTAGATTCCAAACAAGCTAAAAATGCTTAAAACTAACATTCAGCTTGGTTTCTGAACAAAACAAGTCCAGCTTAAGCTTGAGATTGGTTTCTATAGTTAGAATATAAATTAAACTCAGTCAAGTCTGCTATATTTGCAAAATTTTTGGTTTTGTTTTATCTGTAGCTTCAGAGGAAATGAATTTTTTTGTCTAATCTGCTGCTCAGATCCCATTTTTCTGCTACTAGATTCAAGATAGAAAATAATATAACATGTAGCTGGTTGTATTTGTTTATTATACACTTTGGGTGAAGATGATACCCTTCTTCTTCTTCTAAGCTGGAACATTAAGCGGCAACTTCCAATTTGCAGCTTGGACTGTATTACCTTTGCTTGTATTCAAAATAGTATATTGCTTGAAGCTATAGGGCTTTAGAACAGAGACTGGGAGAGGTTCAGAAGGTTGTTCCTCATTGTCTGATGTGGGTATTCTGGAGAAAGGGCAAGAAGTACTTTCAAAGGAATTATAACTGTCTCTTTTTGGGGTTTTAAGATATCAGAGTCCATTTCTTTGTCTTTGTTTTGCAGTTGGCTTTCTGAATTACTAATTTGTAGGGATTCCGTCCCTTTCTTGATGTCTTTTGTGCTCTTTTGACTTTGTTTAGTGGAATTAGAACAAAAAATATCATATGAGGTTTGTACCAAGCTAAGTGTGAGCTCGGGATGCTAAAACAAGACAATCCTCAACAAGTCAAGCATAGCTTGAGCCAAGGACCAAGTAGTTGATAAAAAATACTTCATGTATGATTTAAGCCTTTTCAAGATCCGTTCTTTTTATACATGTGGTTGTTCCTTGTTTTCCCTATTTTGCTTTCGGTTTTTGATATATAGTAACATAGAAGGAAGGACAGAAATTAGGAATTTTGAGCCTGAATATTCCTTTGACATCAAATCATCCTCATTGGAGCCATATTTTCCTATTACCAATAGCAGATAACCTCTTTTCTTCTTTCGACAAATACCAGTAGCAGACGAACTAGATTTTGATGTTCACAATCTCATCCTATCTTAATATTTTAACACTTGGGTTTGATAGCTACCTGTGGAGAATTCAAAAATATCACCGGTTATGTTTATGGGGTTTGTTTCTCGGGGTATTCTGTCTCCTGCTTTTAGCTATCTCTTCTTTCTCTAATACCATTATCCATGCCCAAAGGGTTAGAAAATTTGGAAGCATGGACTTGATGTCTACTTGGATCATATAGATCCCCTAGTGTTACCTGAGGCCCCACACTCACGTTTGTCCACTGGTTACTTACTTTCTTACATGTGATACTACAAAAATACATGACACGGTAACCATAATCCTTTAGAAAGAAGTTTCGCTAAGTAGGAATAATTGACACTGGAATAGTGAATGGACTCTATACTTTCACAATTCCGAGTGAAACTTAGGAAGTGTGTGAATGAACAAACACTCTAGCGGAACTGATAAGATTGGAAAATATGTCTTCTAGAACTTGAGCATGCTTACCTATTGGATGTTTCATTAGTGAACAGCAGTAACAAATATCATTTGAAGTTATAAGCTTCTGCATGTTTGTAAGGCTAATATTGTCGTTCAGGCAAGATTTTAAACTAACAGTTGTACAATCACTTGGCCTTTTTAGTTTTGTTAACCTTCCCAGAAATACAGTCCATTCACTGTTCAAGTAGGTCTGGAAATTATTGTTGAGGGTCAAATAGTCCATACACTGTGTGTGTGTGTTGGTGGTGTGTGCTATTATGTTATAGTTGAATATTCTTCTTGGAAAGTCGTTTAGTAAGCCTTTCACTGGAATTTTTAGTTGATGTTTGATAGGGACTATTCTCAAGAATCCATGGTTTGCTTATGCAGTTCATTGTATTAACAAAGAAATTGACTCGCGGGGCGTTGCTTTCTCCTATGGAGGCTTCAGAAGAGTTCCGTGAAGGAGTGATAAGGTGTTTCAAAGCACTGTTGCTTAATCTGCATTGCTGTTCCAGTGAGTCCTGCCCATGCAAACAAATAAGCAGTTGGCCTTTGCTTCTGGAAAGAAAAAGTTTGCACTCTCCACCTGTTTCAAAACTTAAATTCAAGGAAGAAGAGTGTTTAGTTGCATTTCTACAGTCTGAAACTGCTTCTGTTGCTGTTGGACATTGGCTATCACTTCTGCTGAAGGTATATATTTTGTTATCCGGTCGTCCCTCCGTGGACGTACGATATGTTTTTATTCTCCAGTCTCTTCGAGGCAGACATATTTCCTTACATTCTTCATAGTATTGTTCTAATTTTACTTTTGAGATTGTTCGTGGCATTCACAGGTAGCAGATGTTGAGGCAGCACGAGGGCAACAAGGCAGTGCAAGCCTTCGGATAGAAGCCTTTTCCACTCTGAGAGTACTTGTTGCTAAGGTTCCTCTTCTCTCCTTTCTGGCTGCTTTTCCTCCCTTGCGGGCTCTATTGTTATTGGCTTCCGGAGTTCTCAGTTATTCCTTCATAGGTTCGATGACTTTACTCCTGTGAGGCCGTGTCTTTGATACAGATTTAATTTCCTTACTCCAATTAATGCTAGAAATTTGCCCATAAAATGAGTCAGACATGGTCAAAGAAAGTAGAATACATGAAAATTTATGAAGTTAAGTTCATTGTTTACCAAGGTATCTTTTATCCATGTGATACAATGATACATCTCCACGAGTTCTTTGTCAAAATATATATGTTTATGCCTAGACTCTTGTCAGAGGTTTGTTATTTTTACTACTTCCAGTTTGTTATTCTAGCGGTCAATCTTAGGTAGCATTGCTGTTCAGGTTCATATAAGTTACATCTTTACAATTCTATATTGATGTTTGGCAGGTTGGGACTGCAGATGCTTTAGCTTTCTTTTTGCCTGGAGTTGTTAGTCAAATTGGCAAAGTTATGCATATTTCAAAAACGTTCATTAGTGGGGCTGCTGGGAGTGCCGAAGCTTTGGACCAAGCAATTAGAAGCTTGGCTGAATTTCTTATGATAGTTCTCGAAGACAATTTGAACTTGCCTTTTCTTGGTATGCTCCTTGATGACGTCAAGAAAGAGAAATCTTCAGTGTCATTTCTGGAGGCACTTCGTCAGTTGCCCTCTACTATGCATGACCAAAATTTGAGTGAGGTTGGCACCATTGTACTTAGCTCCACAGAGGGGGAATGCGCTAGTCCTAGAAACCCTACCGGATCTTTGCGTGTAATTCGTACAAAAGACTGGATTGTTGATACCTCGTCCCATGTTGATAAGCTGTTATGTGCAACTTATCCCCAGGTAGGTTATAAAAGGTTTCTCAGTGGCACTTGAATTTAGAAGATTTTATATCAAGTCAGTTTAAATTTATAATTCCCTTATATATTTTTTTGAGAAACAATGTAAACTAAAATTTGAATATCGTGTTCACAGCTTTGCTTGCATCCAAGCAGAAAAGTGAGACAAGGACTCTTGGCGGCAATACAGGGACTCTTATCAAAAACCAGTTGTGTGTTGAATGGAAGCAGATTGATGCTTTTGGTGAGTTCCAAACTGGAACTTATACCCTTATCATATTTGGGTATCCAATAATTAATGTATCAATGTGGATTTTATGATGGATACCAGCCCAAGATGGATTTCTCTTTCATGTCAAGTTTTCAATTTCTCCTTATTCTTCTTTTGATTTGAATTGTCTCAGGCTCTGAGATACTCTTTCTGTCTGCTTGAACTTTCAGAGTAGCACTGATTTGAATTGTAGTTTAAATCATAATGGGTCAAAGTAGGTAGAGAGATTACCTTTTGATAAGTTAAAGATTAATAAGAATAGACACAGGACCAATTGGCTTTCAAGTAGTAAAGGGTAAAATCCCCTCTTGAGAGGAGTTTCAAACAGAATAAAAAAGGGAAGTAAGACGGTTTATTTTGGAATTGAGGGAGTTGAAGTTGTTGTGCCTACAGACTATATTTTGCAGTTTTCATCAGTTAACTTTTGCTTATTTTAAAGTTGGTCTTAGATTGCAGTTGCTCTAGCTGATTTTGTTGGATGGGATTATTAATTTTTTTTTTCTTTTTTGATAACCAAGAAATCCGTCGGTGACCCGCCCTTTGGACCAATCACAACCTTCTAAACTCGGTGGATGGGATTATTAATTGTGAAACAAAGTTCCTTCTTATATGCAAATCATATTTTATTCTTGTGAGAAGTAGTATGCACTCATGTCATATTATGTCTATTAGTATGGAGAAAGCTGTTGCTATCATTTCAGACTTCACCTGACTTAAAAAGGGAAAATAAATTAAAGACCTGTTTAGCTGGTGTTGTGGACCAATTCTATTAGCACTTTGGTCTTTTGTAGTAGTTTAAATTGGCTCTTTCTGTTGTAGTGCCCTTAGAAGTGGAATTTCACAGTACTATTCCCTGAGATGTCAAACATACATAATCCATTGCAATATCCTGAAAAATTCTTCCCAAGTCGTGTTGGCTTGTGCATATGCTTCTAGCTCACAGCCAAATTGATTCACAAAGATCGACATTGTAAGACATGGAAGACAAAAATATGTATTTTTTTTAATAATTGGGAATCTCCGAGGACAAATGATGCACAATTTGAGACTCAGTGGATAATGGGCACCCTTTGCCCTTCTCCACTTAAATACCATGCTCTTGTTTGCTGTAGGGTTTGAACTTGTGACGTGTGCCTAACCCACACATCACACACTGCGCTCTTACCACTAGACCAAAATCTGGGGGCACGAGTAAGAGATGTATTTATGGCATAGGTAATATTGAATTTAAGACATGTGTTACACCATATGAGATTTATCCATTGTAGGACAATATCAAACCTAACAACTTAGTAATTTCTAACTCACCTCATCAAAATCAACGGGAAACGAAAACCACTTGACTTTACTTAGCTTGAAAATGCAGAAAAGTAAACAATTTTTAGATTAGTGGATGTATGGAAAAATTGCTTGACTATTGTTGCTGGAACAGCTATGGGAAACCTTGCTGGAAGTCACTGGAATCTTGTCAGATATAGTGCTGGAGAAGTGGTTGGAATATTGGCCAGACAGCGTTTGATGCTAGAGTGGTCATTGGAAAAGAGGCATGGTGCCAAATGAGAAGTTACCAAAAATAATCTTAGTACCACAGGAAGGATTGCCGGGAAAGAGGTATGGTAATTGGTACCCTAGGAATGATCATCATAGACGGGCATGGTGCTGTTGGAACGGTTACTAGAATAGGAGCGATACTACCGGGTGATCTCTGGTGTGATGCTAGAATAGTATATTATGAAAAGTGAAACACTTTGTTCAGGTGGGCGGCATAGGGCTAACCTTTGATATGTGGAAGTTGATCTCTACCATGATGGGAGAAGCTTTGACACCATATCACAAACATGAGAGAAGAAGATATGTATTAGTGACTTGATTGGAATCAACTACAATTCATACTTATTCATAGGTGTGAACTACTCATATTCTTACCTTGTGGGACAATATCTAAGTTGACCAACTTAACAAAACAATTCTAACATTAAAACATGATATTCTAACAGACGTGAACTGTATGATTGTCTGAGCCACTTACATAACCTATTTTGATATACCAGTTTCTTCTTGTGCTTTCCTCTCATGGAACTTGATGCACTAGATTTTGATTGCTGCTAGCCTGCTACAGTCTGTCAAAATGGTACATAAATCACTATCGCAACAAAAATGTTTCCTTACCTTAGTCATTGACAGTGTTAGATACTTTAATTGGCACTTAATTTAGTTTCTGATAAATATCCGTTCCTTCTAAATCTTTGTTTAGTAATACTTGCTAGCTTGCGATGCCATGATTTTTGATGAATTGGTACAATTATAAATATGCAAGGTGGAATGCATTGAGACTCTTGTATTGCATTTCTTTGGTTTGACATTCTGGTGCCATTGGGTCTTTTATTAGCAGTCTGGAAGCTTCTTTGAAGTACATGATTTTGTAGGAGTATTTCTTATTTTTCAGTAACCTAATAATTTATTCTGAATGTATTCTTGGCTCTTGAAAATGGCAGGAAAGTCTATGTGTTTTGGCATGTGATGACTCCGAGGAGGTGTCCTCAGCTTCACAGTTGTTCTTTGGACATTTGCTCTCATCACATGGGAAGCTTCACATAAAACATGATGTTGAAGAGATTTTTAACAGGTCTTTATAGTCCTAATTTTTCTCTGTTGAAACATATGTAGTTGGTAGCGGCTTATGCACTTGATTTAATGGATTTTACATCTTCTTCACAGGCTTGTTGAAAAGCTTCCAAAGGTGGTCCTTGGAACTGATGAATTACATGCAATTGCACATACCCAGAAATTGCTAGTACTGATCTATTTTTCAGGGCCACTACTCGTGGCAGACTATCTTCTTCAGTCACCTGTAGGTGCAACAGGCCTAGTGTTTTCTTTGTTTCTATCCTTTAAAGTTAGAATCTTTTGTCATGATGCTGAGCTATCAATTCTTTGCTTGAGGGTCATTGTCCTTTTCTTTATGGGTTCTCTTTTGCTTGGAGGGGAGGGGGCTGAGTGGATGTATGGCATGATCTACTACTCTCCTGCTTTCTCACTTGTCAGTGAACTTCTGTGGAGCTGCTCTGACTTACCAGCATTTGTTGTCAGAGTTTTTTTCTTTTCTTGCATCATCCTGCATTCAGGTCAAAATACTTATGTAGACAAATTAAAACAATACCCTATATACAAACAAGATGGAGTTCTGCCTAATTACCTATTATGACAAAAAAAACCTATATCTTCAATTTATGAGAGCAATGTCATCTAATCCACAAGCTTAAAAAAAAGCAGTGGCAGATATGGTAACAAAGCACTTATCTGGTACATCATATTGGACAAAAAATGTGTAGAAAATAATTTTGAGGTCCTAGTCTTGGTGGACAGAGTTACCTAGTACATGTTACTGGTGGTGGGAGATGACAAGTATTCCGTGGAATTAGTCAAGATGCGCACAATCTAGGCCCTTACACCCCAATTATAAAAAAACATTTGCTACCAAGAGTCAGATAACATTGTGATTCTTAACCTTTTCAAGCTCATTCTAATTTATGGCTCTCTCTTTCATCAGAAGTACAGGTGGGATTCATACTAGTCAAGTAGTTTTACTATGATAACTTCCTAATAAAAACAAGAAGTATTGGTTGGGGAGGATTCCCTTTGAATTAGATTCTATACATCTAAGGGTGACACAGAGCAGATAAGCCTACAATATAACTGAATGGGATTATGTTAGACACGATTTTTGGAATTTTATTTAATTTCACAGATCTATCTTGGTCAGTTAACTTATTCGACAGGAAATAGGAAATAGGTTTTCTGGTTGTCTCACGGATGATCTGTTGATTAGAAGGTTCACTGATTTGTAGTCTGAAAATTGCCACAAAAGCATTTCACGCGAAGGAAGTAGGGGCAGCTTTTAGGTCTGTTTTCACGATTTGCTTGGGTTGGGTTATTCATAGGAAAAATGAGGAAGATATTTTTTATTTCTTTTGAACACGTAAATTCATATTAGGATCTAGCACTGCAGTAGTTTCTTTGACCTAGGGCGTCAAATGGCTTTTGTTTGCCAGGTACATCACACCAATATATTTAGATGACAAGCAAGCACTTTTTACCTCTACTTTTCTGTTTTTTAGTTTATTAAGAGCAGCACTTGTCCTCTTTCCCCTTTAATCTTCCGTTCCATTAAAACTGCTTCTTCACTCATCTAAGAGAAAAGAAAAGAGAAATATATATATCACAGTATTATGGCACATCACCTAGTTCTTGTCTTTATATGTGGAATGTTTTTACTTCCATTCATCAGTTCCTCATGCTTCCTTGCGCTTCATAAGCCCTCATTTGCGTACTCGAATGTGTCTGATTGGTTATCCCCGTATCATAGAGTTCGCTACATTTCATACTGCCTGCCTTTATTTCATATGTTCATTCAGTTGCGTAACCACATATTGGATTACTCCAGTGTGGCACGAAGCCGCTGATGCCAAATCGGATCCTTTGCTGCTATCTATGTCCTGCCTGGTACCCCTCCCCCGCCTGTGATAGCTTGCGGATATTGACGAAACCGTAATCTATCCATCAGATTGCCCATTTGTCTATCTGTCTGGTGCTTCGAAGGCCTGCCTATATTTTTTTCCCAATTTGTCACTTGCTCGTCCCTCTCTCATGAAAATGGTCACCTACTTCTACCATCTTCTTTTGACTGTTAGATTTTTTGATTATGAGGTCATCTAGAACCACTTAATATCTTTGCCTCAGTACAACGATGCCAGGGGAAGTCGTCTCAGTCCTTACACTCCTGCGTATTCTTTCATATTGAGGCAGCTTTTTCATGGTTCTTTGAGATAATGCTGTTTCATATCTATAAACATCTCTTGAGACCCAGAACTTCATGATAGTCATAACTGCTTCAATACTGTGTTCTTTGTGTACTTTATCAGGGTACTGTCACTGCAATATTTACCTTTCTAACCTGTGTGCTTTATCATGTTGATGTCACTGCGATACTTTCCTTTCTAACATTAGTGCTAGTCATTAGTTCTTTTGATTGGATGTTAAGTGTAATGCCTTTCAGTGGAATGTGTAGGTGAGAACTGCTCAATTCTTGGATGTTTTAGCCCTCTGTCTGAGTCAAAATTCAGTTTTTGCTGGTCCCCTTGAGAAGAATGTTGCAGCAAAGCGTTCCTCATCAGGGTTCATGCATGCCATAGCAGAGATAAGAGCTGTTAGAGCTGCTGACTCTGACAATCTGGGAAGTAGAAAGAATCAAAATAGAAGAGTACATACCATGGAAAGTATAAAGAATGAGCATCAGCTGCCGCGCTTGCCGCCTTGGTTTGTTTATGTTGGCAGCCAGAAGCTGTACCATTCTGTAGCTGGGATCCTTCGACTTGTAGGTTTATCTTTATTTGCAGGTTGTTTTTCCTTTCTTAACTTTTACAAAATAGTGACTTCCTTCCCGACCTAAACTTGTAACTTTATCGGTTGCGTTGCTTTTGACTAGACCCTCGAAGTGAAGGACCTCTCTCTGTCATCATTGACTTGCCATTGGAGAACCTGCGGAAATTGGTTTCTGAAATACGGATGAAGGAATACAGTGAAGAAAGTTGGCAATCTTGGTACAGCAGGATTACTTCAGGACAATTAGTACGTCAGGCCAGTACAGCTGTGTGTATCCTGAATGAGTTGATATTTGGTTTGTCAGATCAAGCACTTGATGACTTTAACAGAATGTTTAGAGCATATGTAATGGAACCACAAGAAAATAAGAAATATCAAGAAGATGCAAGTCAACATCAGAAAATTGAACAATCTACAACAAAGGGATCTGTTTGGAAGATTTGCCAAGTTAACGGAGAAAGGAGTCATTTAGTTGACTGCATTGGCAGTATATTACATGAATACCTATCCCCTGAAATATGGAATCTGCCCGTTGAGCATACATCTGCTTTACAACAATATGATTGTGAGGATGCAAACATTAGCTCACACTTCTTTAATGACAATGTGATGTTGCACCAGGAAATTCATCTTTTCCATCTCTTGTTATGATTGTGGTTTCATGTGTTATTTATCTTATCATCATCTTTGCTAGTGGCTGGATATCATATTGATATTTGTTTTGCTATTGTCAAACAGGTTATTATTGATGGCATTGGCATCTTTTCTATGTGCGTTGGGAGAGATTTTTCTTCATCAGGATTTCTTCATTCATCTCTTTATATGTTGCTTCACAATCTTATTTGCTCTCACTTCCAAATTAGAAGTGCATCTGATGCTGTGTTACACATTATCACCACAATGCATGACTATCCAACAGTAAGCAGAAGCCATGGATTTCTTACTTTTTGTGTCTTCTGAAGGTTATCCACTAATTATGTATCTTCTTGCAGGTTGGACACTTGGTTATAGAAAATTCAGACTATATAATTGATTCAATATGCAGGCAGCTGCGCTCTCTGGAGCTTAACCCGGATGTACCAAATGTACTAGCTGCCATGCTTTCGTACATAGGAGTGGGTCACAGTATATTGCCTTTATTGGAAGAGCCAGTATGTCTCAACAATGATATCTTGAAAATTGGAATCAACAAATGACCCATTTTTCCTAACTCGTTCTGTTTTGTTATGTCTCCAAACTTAACTAGTTCTGAAACGAGGCATAATTGTTGTTGTAGTTCTCATTGTATGTTTTATTGTGTCTGCATATATGGACATGGTCGGATGCATGTTTATTTTTTAGTTTAAGATGCAATATCTTCACAAATGACATTGTGATTTGTGCAGATGCGTGCTGTTTCCATGGAGCTTGAAATTCTTGGAAGGCATCAACATCCTGATTTGACCATTCCCTTCTTGAAGGTCATTCTTATATTTGCTTGCTGTACTCTAATTTGATAAGCACTTGCTGTTGATAGATATAGCGGAAGGATAGCAGTCAGTCTTCTTTAGTCATATTCAGTGTCTTAAAATTAAAAAGTCCATTTCCTTTTGTCTTGCCTGGAAAGGAAGCTCACTTAGTTCATGAGTCTCTGCATCAGACCTTTTGAAATTACATTACTCTGATGCTTTAGTGCCAATTTGTTGCGAGTTGTGCTAGTATTAGTCTATTAGATTTCTTGAAATTCTGATAATTAGATGTGGTGCTCTCCTTTATTCAGTTGTCTGGTTATAATCTTCCTCTATTCTTCAGGCAATGGCAGAAATAGTTAAGGCATCAAAGCAGGAGGCTAATGCTTTGCTGGATCAAACAAAGTCATATTGTGAGAATGTGAAATCTAGAAAGCTGAACCTGGAGAAGAGGAAAGAAAAGTTTTTTGATGATTCAGGTTCATATAGTGATGAAAGTGTTGGCAAGGGGTCGTCAGAATCTGGTATGTACCCATGGAATCATGTTACAATTGGATAATATATACACACACACACACACAACAACAACAACCACATACCAAGTGTAATCTCTCAAGTGGTCTGGGAGGGTAGAATGTACGCACCCTTATCTGTGGGGTAGAGAATCTGTTTTCGGTAGACCCTCGACTCAAAGGAAGTGTAAACAAAATAGGATTGAAAGGAAAATAATGACAACTCTGTGGGGTAGAGAAGCTGTTTTCGGTAGACCCTTGACTCAAAGGAAGTGCAAACAAAACAGGATTGAAGGAAAATAATGACAACAAACTAACAAGATAAACAAAGCAAATGAAGCAACATATAGTTGTAAAAATTGAAGAATAGGATACTACACAAATACTAACTAATACTACTAAATACGGAGGGAGAAGATGGGAAAACAGTTGACTACTCCCTGCCTCTCCCTGACAGAAGTACTACAACACTTGGCTATCTACTACTTTTTACCCTAATCTTGGAGCTCCATACCTTCTTATTTAGGGTCATGTCATTAGTAAGTTGAAGATGTGCCATGTCCACTCTAATTACCTCCACTCAGGTCTTTTTCGGCCTACCTCTATCCAGTGTTATCAAAGGCGAAAAGCGCAAAAAAGCTCTAAGGTCCATGGGCGCTTTAAGCGCAAATAAAGTGTGGGCTTTAATGAAAAAAGGCGCAAAGGGAGAAAAAAATACAAATATATATGTTTAGTCCAAGACTAATAATTATAAACATGAATGACACATTTATGACCAAAGAAATTGAATTTTTTTTATGATAAAGTGAAATATTAATTGTTTAGTGTCACTTCTTCATAAGAGGCTTANCAAATACTAACTAATACTACTAAATACGGAGGGAGAAGATGGGAAAACAGTTGACTACTCCCTGCCTCTCCCTGACAGAAGTACTACAACACTTGGCTATCTACTACTTTTTACCCTAATCTTGGAGCTCCATACCTTCTTATTTAGGGTCATGTCATTAGTAAGTTGAAGATGTGCCATGTCCACTCTAATTACCTCCACTCAGTTCTTTTTCGGCCTACCTCTATCCAGTGTTATCAAAGGTGAAAAGCGCAAAAAAGCTCCAAGGTCCACGGGGGCTTTAAGCGCAAATAAAGTGTGGGCTTTAATGAAAAAAGGCGCAAAGGGAGAAAAAAATACAAATATATATGTTTAGTCCAAGACTAATAATTATAAACATGAATGACACATTTATGACCAAAGAAATTGAATTTTTTTTATGATAAAGTGAAATATCAATTGTTTAGTGTCACTTCTTCATAAGAGGCTTATTGGCAAGGAAAAATTTGCCTTAGAACCTTGATGACGATACTAAAGCACACATAAAGCGGGGCGAAGCGCTCAACATGTTTTGAGCCTCGCTTCAGGGATTAAGCGCGCTTAAAGCACGCCTTTGATAACACTGCCTCTATCTCTCCTAAAATCTGCTACAACCAGCCTCAAACACCTCCTTACAGGTGCATCCATGACACTCTTCTTCACACGCTCAAATCATTTCAGCCTCGCTTCTCTTATCTTGTCCTCCATGAAGGCCACTCCCACCTTATCTTGTATAACTTCGTTCCTGATCCTATTTCTCCTAGTATGCCTGCACATCCATTTGAGCATCCTCATCTTAGCTACCTTCATCTTCTAAACGTGTACGTTCTTGATTGGTCAATATTTTGCTCCATACAACAAAGTAGGTATAACCACCACTGTGTAGAACTTACCTTTAAGCCTTGGTGACACATTCTTATCACAGTACCTTGGATACCAACCTCCATTTCACGCACCTTGCTCCAATGTGATGTGCGACTTCATCATCAATCTCCTCATTTCCTTGGTTATAGACTCGAGATACTTGAAACTTCCTCTGTTGGGTATGACACTATGACTTGTGTATCGATCTTCACTTCCACCGCCGTTTCATGTGTTACGTCACTGAACTTGTACTCCAGTGTTGGATTATGTCACTGACAAGTAATCCTAATATTTTTTCTAACTTTTGATCACACAAAGAACCCTCTCCAATTACTGTAGCTGATGGATCAACTTGTGATAGTATTGGATTTGGAATTGTTCAACCAACCACGTCTATTATTCTGCCATTTTTATTAAGGCTACCAAAATTGACCTTTAACCTGATTCCTGTTAGTAAAATTATGAAAGACCTTAATTGCTAAACTTAATTGTTGTAAGGCTAATGAGCTATAACTCATATCTTGTAAGTCAATGTTATTATTGGGTTTAGTAGTTACTTAACTGGTTTTGTGTGTATAATTAGATCATTGTTTAACTGGTTTAAATGTATGATGATGTATTAGTTCTCTATTGTGTTTTTTTAGAGGTGAGAAGGCATTTGCAACAACAATTGCATATTCAAAGAAAGTTCACATGGATTGATAAGGAAATATGTTATTGTGAATAAAATTAAATTTCATATGAGGATCGGTGTGACCATAAAAAATAGATATTAATTTTGCTTCACCTATAGTTGTTGATTAGCCAATAAAACATAAATATTATTTGCTGCTTGCATGAAATAGTTTTAGGACAATACAACATAAGACAATATCTTGCTTTTTGTGGCTGCAGTGCTCAAAATTTACTGCAATCTCTATCTGATACAGTGTTTTCCCATGTAAGGGTATTTTTTATTAGCCGACATGATTTTATCCTGTCCATTCCAATTATCAATCTGGCCACTTAACTTTTCAGTGTGCTGGATGTCTAGTTGTGCTTGTCTGACCAGAACAGCTCTCTTTGTGGCTCAGTAAAACATGCAGAGAAGGCACTTTACTGACAACAAGGGGATCTTTGACAAAAAGATTATACTGAAAGTATTCTGCTCTCACAAAAGTATACTGAGATAGGAGCATAGCAAAAGTTTTCTTTTATCCATTGCATCCAGAAGGAGATTTTACGATAAAGCTTATTATGGAGTGCTTAAACAGCTGCATTTATCTGAATAAAATTTTGAGATTACCAATTGCAAGCAATGACAGAAACATAATAATATTAGTAATTTCTGTTTGACTCCATGATGCTGACCTGAATTATGGTGATATCTTATTCTTGAGTATCATTTTTTCTTTGGTGTTGAATCATGTTTGAAGAACACTCCGTACATAATATTGAAACTTTGGGGTTGTCTGCCTTATTTGGAGTTCATGTGCCTATTAACCCAAGTGACTGCCATGGGCATCTGATGTTGGTATTCTTCTTTTAATAGGGATGCAGATCTACACTAATGATGTTCATATGCAAATAGAGTGGGAGACTATGCTGTTCAAAATGAATGACTTTAGAAGGTTTAGACAAACGGTTGGATCTATTGCAGGTTCATGTTTAACAGCTGCAACTCCATTACTTGCTTCAGCGAATCAAGCAGCATCCTTGGTAGCACTTGATGTAGTTGATGTATGTTTTGATCTTTACTCTCCGTGTCGCAATTAAGAAACTTCACAACGAAAAGGTTACAATACTAGATAAGTTCTTTATAATGCTGAACCTTCTATCCTAATGCAAAAACATATTATCCATTTCTTCCAGATATATTCACTTTCATCTGCAGTTAGGACTGCATGGGCCTTAGGAAATCCCAAACCTCAATCCCATTCCTGCTCAGTAAAAATAAGATCATGCCTATTCGCGATAAGATTACTTTACTGCCCAGTCCCTCTTACACCACTTTCCTTTTCTCCTACTATAATTCGTCTTAGTTGGTCAGTCTTGTTTCTTATAGATATTTTATTGACTCTTCTGACAGAAGGTCTAAGTTGCGGTCTGAGGATTCATTATACACTTCTCTCTCAATTTGCCATGGTTTTCTCATCTATCCACTCTCATATTTTATTGAATGCTCTGCATATATCGTAATTCCTTGAAGGAACAACTGCCTCTTTTTTTCTTACTTGAGGAACAACTGTTTATTTAGTTACTGAAATATTGTTATAGAAGTTTCCTTTGATTCATTTTGTTCCAATGTGTTTAGGATGTATTTTTGACAGTAGCCAAAGTGGAGGATGCTTACAAGCATGAGAAGGAAATCAAAGAGGCAATTGAACATGTGGCTCATATGTGTTCATTTAATAGTCTTAAGGACGCTTTAGATGTTGATGTTGATGAAACTACCGAGAACAGACTGCTCCCTGCAGCCAATAAAGTGTGGCCTTTTTTGGTTTCCTGTCTTCGAAATAAAAGTCCATTGGTGAGTGATTTTAACATATTTATTCTCTGGAAACCTACTAATCTATACTGCTTGATAACTTTTTCTTTTTTTTATTTGACTATTAACTATAAGTATGAAATGTGCTGGGGAAGCATGACTGGAAATCAATAGAGTTTTAGAAGTTCCTATTATGGTTTGGATTAGGGAGATGCAGATGATAAGTAGTTAAGATGAAATAACTGAATACATAATGGATGGAGTATGGACGAGTGCATAAATGCAATATTGTTAGCTTTCAGAGAAGGAAAACATAACAATCTGATTTTATTTTGTTATTGAACAAGTAGGAACATTAGTTTGATAAACCAACAAAGAAAAAATTTATGAAAGCAAAACTACTAACTTCATTATAAAACAGATATTTATAGAGTTTACGAGTAAACCAACTCCTAAGGATAAGATTAAAAAACTAAGGATAAGATAGAAACTAGTTAACTGTTAAATAGTAAATAACTACCCTAACTACCCTACAATACAGAGAACTTGGACTGTTGCAGTTCTTATGCATATTTCTAACACTCCTCCTTGCTTTTAGAGCTGCAAACTCCAAGTTTTTGCCTGAGAAGTTGAAATTTATTGCCTGATAATGGTTTGGTGAAGATATCAGCCAGCTGCTCTTCAGTTTTGCAATAGAGCAGAATCACGTCACCATTATTTTGCACTTCCCTCAAGAAGAAAAGCTCGATGTTGAAGTGTTTTGTTTTCCCATGAAATACAGAATTATGAGAAATTGCTATCGCAGATTGGTTGTCCACAAATACTTCAGTTCCCTTTGTCTGATTCATGTGCAGATCACCAAAAATTTTCCTCAACCACAATGCTTGATTCACTGCTGCTGTTGCAGCCACAAATTCTGCCTCTGCAGTGGATTGAGCCACAATGTCCTGCTTCTTTGAGCACCACGAAAACATTCCTGAGCCAAGACTGAAACAATATCCAGATGTGCTCTTCATGTCATCTGTGGATCCAACCCAATCACTACCAGAATACCCAAGTAGTTTCAGATCTAATTTTTTCTGAAACTTGACACCATAATTGATGGTACCTTTGATGTATCTGACAGCTCGTTTTGCTGCTTTTAGATGCACTTCACTAGCACAATGCATGAACCTCGATAGAATGCTTACAACATACAAAATATCGGGTCTTGTAGCTGTGAGATACATCAAACAACCGACTAAGCCTCTGAAGTATGTTTCCTCCACTTTCTCTGCTCCATCATTCTTGCTTAGTTTCTCTTTTTGGTTCATAGGAGTACTGATCTCCTTGAAATCTGCCACGTTGAACTTCTTGAGAATTTCCTTAGCATATTCTTCTGGCAAATTAAAACTTCATCCTGTTCCTGCTTGATTTCCATACCAAGAAAATAAGACATTAGACCAAGATCAGTCATCTCGAAGGCTTGCATCATTTCTTGCTTGAAATCCTCGATATGCCTTGTATTGCTTCTTGTAACTAGTACATCATCCACATAAATAGACACAACAAGAATATCAGTGCTATGATGTTTAACATAAAGAGTAGATTTTGATAGACTCTTTTCAAAGCCTAAGCCAAGTAAATGGCCATCTATTCGACCATACCAGGCCCTTGTTGCCTGTTTAAGTCCATAAAGTGCCTTTCTTTGCCTATAAACTTTGTCCTCCTTTCCTTTCTCCACAAAGCCTTCAGGTTGCTCAACATAAATTTCTTCCTGAAGAAAGCCATTAAGGAATGCTGATTTGACATCCATCTGATACACTTTCCAACCCAATTGTGCAGCAAGAGCAAGAAGTAACTTGATAGTGTCAAGCCTAGCTACTGGTGCAAATGTATCAAAATAATCCACACCAAAAATTTGAGCATACCCCTTAACTACAAGTCTTGCTTTATGCTTGTTCACTGAACCATC
>NC_064285.1:58679622-58693165 GCF_019186545.1 Solanum stenotomum | reverse complement strand
AAAAAAAAAAAAATTGTTTCTCAATTGCTAATATAATCATTGGGTTTAAAGTTAAGATGGAACAATCATGATGCCATAAAACAAAAAATATTTTTTACATTAATTCAAATTATAAAATATCTTCAAATACCATTGATGGAGTTATTATTGACACTTTTTTTCATATTGAATTTAAAGTATCTTCAAATACCAAAGATGGAGTTATTATTGGCACTTTTTTCTCATATTGAATATAAAATCAAGGTTATATTAGCAAGTGTTTATCCTAATTTCTATTTTAATTTGAAAAAGATTAACAAATAAAAATATTTTCTATTTTTTATTAGAATTTTTTTAATCCTTATCAAAATGAAAATTAATAATGAGGTTACTTTTATCTTATATAGATGACCTTTATTATCAATTTAAAAAATATGTTTCGTAGTACTATTTTAATTGATAAACGGATATTAAAAAGACAAAAAAAATATTAAAAGAATTATTTTTAAAAATAATATTTTATTAGACATTTTGACCCAAAGGTAGTAATAAGGATATTTTTGGATCAAAATTTTAACAGTGGAGATATTTTGGATCTAAGTTTTGACAATAAAGATCTTTTAGATCAAACTATTTACGGATGATATTTTTATTTAATTTTACGTAAACTAAAAATATTTTTGACCCTTTATGTATTTATTTTATTATTAATATCTGAGAAGGACTTCTCTTATTCAAATTTTATGTATTTTAAAAAAATGAAAGAACCATCAAGTTCACTGATTGTCATAATCATTATCTTACTAGTCTTTCTCAATCCTCTTTACAGTATTTTATAAGTGAAAAAAAAGCATAATACATGAATATATACTTTAACTTGGCCTCAACTGACATTTATATTATTTAACTTTGAGTGTGTATAAGTAGACATTTAAACTTGTATAAAATTGAACAAATAAATACATTCGTCCCACGTGACATCAGTGGTGGAGCCAGGATTTTCATTAAGGGGGTTCAAAATCTGAAAAAAGAGACACATGAAGTAGCCAAAAGGGGTTCAACATCTACTATATGTACCTAAGAAGTTATTTTAACCATGTATATATTATATGATTTTTCGTCGAAGGGGTTCGGATGAACCCCCTAATAGTAAGGAGGCTCCGCCACTGCGTGACATACTACATGGTAATTTGTGTCCTACATGGTGTCCTACATGTATTATGTCACATAATTAGACTCATGTATCTAGTTGTTCAACTTTATAAAGTTTAAGTATTTACTAGTACACACCCGAAACTGGAAACATAAATATGAAATGAGATAAAATTAAAAGGTACATTTATTTATTATGCAAATAAAAAACCAATGCCCCTGTCCCCTTTTCTACATCTATTGTCTTTTACATTCTCTTTTTTTTAGGGAGTCAATCAAGTAAATATTCTTTTTATAACAACAATAGAAGAAAAAAAAAAGCTTTAAGTTAATTTTATTAGGTAAATGATTCTTTTTAAAGATTAGGAATAATTAGCTTAACAATGTGCAGACTTAAATCCTAGCCCAATAATCTTAATTCATAGGTATTGTTAGTTTTCAGAGAAGGAAAAACATAACAATCTGATTTTATTTTGTTATTGAACAAGTAGGAACATTAGTTTGATAAACCAACAAAGAAAAAATTTATGAAAGCAAAACTACTAACTTCATTATAAAACAGATATTTATAGAGTTTACAAGTAAACCAACTCCTAAGGATAAGATTAAAAAACTAACTAAGGATAAGATAGAAACTAGTTAACTGCTAAATAGTAAATAACTACCCTAACTACCCTACAATACAGAGAACTTGGAAGATATAGGATTCTTGTTTGAGTCGCGTGGATCACAAAATGGATCTATGATTTCAAGTCCACTTGTTGATTTCGAGAAAACCGAATCAATTGGCTTTTTTCCCAAAAACTGATTTCCATAACTATGATCGTAAATCTGGGGGAATATCTAAATATCAAAACGCTGTGTTTGATTTGTTGGATAGGGCTAAAGGTGACGCTGATATACACCACCCTGAAAGTTTAATAGAATTACAAAAGAAGATAGAGTCTCTTGCGCATCCTTACGATAGTTCTTATGCATATTTCTAACAAATATGTCCAATTTAAGCTTTCATGCATGGATCAGATGTTGGTAGCAATTGGCAAATCTATGTCCAATGACTAAGGTTCTACTGTTCTCTTTATTGCACGAGTTCAACTACAGTTTTATAGGCCACAATTAGAGTCCTCAAGATATCTGAAGATGAAATTTGATTATCATTTGACATCCAGACAATGAAATCTGTAGTATGACGAAGTAAATAGAATTTTTTCAGATTGGGAGGGATTGTAGATACACCCCTCCAATTTATATTTCTTGGTTGTATGATCTTTGGTCCTTGCTACACCCTTTCCCCATCCCCACCCAATGAAATGAAAAGAACTGGTAAAGCAGAGAGAATTAGAAGTATTTTTCATGGTAGTTCTATCCCCACCAATAGAACTGTTATCTGATTAGTGGTTTCTTGTTCACTGATAAGCAGGCGGTTCGAAGATGTGCAAATACAATTAGTAATATCGTGCAAATATGTGGCGGCGACTTCTTTACTCGGCGTTTCCATACAGATGGGAAACACTTATGGAGCTTTTTAAGTACTTCACCATTTCAAAAGAGAGCCCCAGGGTCTTTAGAGGAGACTCACTTGAAGCTTCCATACCGAGGTGGTTCTGCATCTTCAGGAGATTCAGCAGCTGAGATTTCTGATCTAAAGGTACAGGCTGCAGTGCTGAACATGCTTGCAGATCTTGCTCGGAATAAACATAGTGCTTCAGCACTGGAAGCAGTTCTGAAAAAGGTCAGTGGTCTTGTAGTTGGGATAGCATGCAGCGGTGTTGTAGGCCTACGAGATGCATCTATTAATGCCCTTGCTGGACTGGCTTCAATAGATCCTGATCTTATTTGGCTTCTTCTTGCTGATGTTTATTACTCGAAGAAGAGAGAGACACCGGGGCCTCCTACAACAGGAGAGTTTTTAGAGATATCTGAAATTTTACCTCCACCCTTGTCCTCTAAAGGTTACCTTTATCTGCAGTATGGGGGCAAGAGTTATGGTTTTGACATTGATTCTACTTCTGTAGAGAGTGTGTTTAGAACACTACATACTCAGATTTTCAGTTCACAAATGTACAGTTGAGTTTCCTATGTCTCTAGGAGCTCTTGAATTGTTATCCATTTTAGATAAAGTTTTTTTTTTTTTATAAATAAGATATTTATAGATTATAGGCATGAATGACTAATTTTGCAAAGTTCCAAGTACAAATTTGGACTTCTTTTCTTTTATTTTTTTTTCTAGAAATGAAGATCATATGTGATACTAAAAGGGCATGTCAAACTATATAACCGGTGCCATCTCTCTCCAAACCTAATGTGGTAGTTTTCCATCATAGGTTGGCTACTTGAACTTTCACGGGTTTGATTCCCGTAATTCCCTCCCCTACCTCTATCCTATTTTTTTTTAAAAAACTTCATACACATGTAACTTCATCACGATATTAACAGATTGAAGAATATTTTTGATGATTTGGCTTAGATTTGGTATCTATGAAAAAGTAGAAGTTGGATGGAAACGGATGATAAGGGCTCGATTGTCGAACCTTCAAATTGAACTTAAATTTCAGATAATATTGACTTACTAATCGCATATTTGACTAACTTTTATTTAGATTAAAACTTTTAAGTGTTTATTTTAAAGAATGAAGAAAGTGTATGGCCAAACTTTTCGTAAAAAACTTATGTGATATTTTTGAATACTAACATAAATAAGTTTTTAAACAAATGCTGAAAAATAGTTTCATTAAAAAATAAGTTATTTTAATTTTGTAGGACAACATGACTACCAAAACTACACATTTACCAAACTTACTAGTACTCTATCTATGTATTATGTATTAAAACCCATATATTTGAGATATACTAGTTTAGTGCACGTGCCAAGTGTGTATCACATCAATTAATAATGAGATAAATTTATTTAAAGCTGAACAATATATATAAGTATGATAAAATTTACTTTTTATTTTATTAGGGAGTTTCTCTAATCGACAATCATTACTATGAGCCTCGTGATGATACAATGTCTTGCTCACATTGTTAGAACTGCCCTTGCCTTGCAGGGGTATAGAACAAACTAAACTCATGGATCCACTATAAAGGTCCTACTCAAAGACACTGAGGAGTCGCCCGAAAGTCGGTGAGATCCTAACCTACGTTGGCTACGTGATTTATGGAGAATGTGAGTTATCTGTATTGAAGACTGATTCAAAGTATGACCTAGTCACATTTAATTTGTTAGTAGTTTTCTATTTCCTTGGGCTGTTAGCAGTCATGCTGTATTATTTTCTAGTTTTCTGATATAAGATAGTTGTTGCTTAGTTAGTGGAGTAGTGGTCAACTTAGTGACTTAGTGGTTTGTTTATTTGTAAGCCTATTTAAAAGACAATACTTTGCTTTTGATTTTAAAATATACAGAAAATTTGAGATTTCAGCACATATCGAGAACTTTTACTTTTGGCCTTTGTTCTTAAAGTTTTGTTGTGTCTTTTCCCAACAGTCTGAACTCTGTTTCATATCCGTGCTCAATACTATTCCCAAAATATAAAATTCGATGCTCAAGTAAAAATACTCTCTCTGGATTGAGATAAGTTTTCAACAGGGCCTCTTAAAGAGGTAACTACTCTGTAATAACTCTGTCTGAGAAACACTTACACTTTTATAAAAAAATTGCTCTCTTTCTCAATGTAAAAACGATACATTTAGGAATCATCTAATCCCCTTAAACTTTCAAGATTTATACTTTACTCTTGAACTCAGTTGTAACTTATTAAAATAAATTTAGGGAAAAATGTTTGATCAAAAGATTCTCAACGGAAACTTAGTAAATAAGGTTCATGTGAGCATATAAACATGAACAACAACTCAAAGATCTCAATGCATAATATATAGCAACTCAAAATCAAGAATTTAGAATTCGGAATCGATAACATAACTCATATCGAGAATTCTTGAAACTAAGAGTATAACCTTAAATTAAACTCTTACCGTCTGAATTGATATGTAGGGTGTGAGGATGAACTCAGCTCCATCACTATGAATATCCTTACATACCTGGGAGAATTATGTTCTTGGCGTGACTCATAGACTGACTTGAAAATCCTAACTTTCTCATTTTGGATCCTTGCTCTAGGTCTTGGAGGTGTTAATGAACATAAAAAGATTGATCAATACTGTCTAAACCCTTAATTAAGTGTAAAAATGTCGAGATTTAGACTTAGAAGGGGTGGGAAAGGACTGAATACCCATCTTAAAACTACTGAATCGATTCTACCACCTATGACTGGTAGAAATTTCTACGATCTATACCGGCCAACCCTAAGTAGGTAGGACTCAACTTCCGAAACACTTTCCATGAGACCCTTCTTATGAATCGTGGGATTTTCTAAGGTCCGTAGTAGGACCCTCTCGTAGGATCCAAAAGTTCCTCAATTTTTTTCTGTGTCTGGAATCCTTCGACGGGAATTTCCTACGGCTCATAGAAGCTTCTAGGGTCCGTCTTGTTGAACCGTAAACACTTATTAGAGACTAGACATTTTTTTTCAAAATTTAGGTCCCTTTCTACTATTGCTTTCTACGGACTGTAGACATGCTTGTAAAACTGGCACAAGATTATTTTCTGCAACTTTTTCCTTTCCAACCCAAGTCCCAAGTTCTGAGGTGTTACAAAATAATAGGCAGTGCTCAAATATCTTTTTCATAAACATATCTTTACTTTTATACATATGACTTTTAAAATTTGAACATGAGATAACTTACTTGAAATCATGCATAGCATGAAAATACTCAAAAGTAGCTTTCATAACTTCATAATTAATCTTGACAAATACTTGCAAAATCAAAATCATATAATAAAACATGTAGTTCATTTTAATATCATATCATACTAAGTGGGAAGCCACAAATTTGATAGTTGAAATANAATATCTTTTTCATAAACATATCTTTACTTTTATACATATGACTTTTAAAATTTGAACATGAGATAACTTACTTGAAATCATGCATAGCATGAAAATACTCAAAAGTAGCTTTCATAACTTCATAATTAATCTTGACAAATACTTGCAAAATCATAATCATATAATAAAACATGTAGTTTATTTTACTATCATATCATATCATACTAAGAGGGAAGCCACAAATTTGATAGTTGAAATATCATTTTATCCCTATCCTAATCTAAAATATTATAAAATATCTAATAAAATAAATATTAATTAATCAAAATATTTGCACAACCTTTTCACCTCCTAACTTAATTGCAAGCTAAAGAGTTATAAAGTCGGCATATTCATTTGTAAGTTACAAAGTGACCTGCTAATTATCTAATTGATTATAATATTATGAGTAAGGACTATGTCATAAAAGTTACTCTTGTAAGAGTAAAAATTTAGAGGACCAGATTAATGATGTAGTTGGAATAGGAAAAAATAATATTCTAAATAATAGTTATTAATAACATATGTAGCGGTATACTGATCTACTGGAACGATAGTTATTAAGAAAATATGTAAGGGTGTATTTGATCTATTGAAATTATTGGCATTTCAATGTAGCTAATTTATTTTATATCCTTAACTCATAATTTATCAGCTTCCATATTTATTTGAGGTTTATCCAACTTCAGTTACATTTTTAAAATTCTCACAACTTTTATTATCAGTACACTAAAAGGAGAAGAATTTAAAAAGTTGCATTCAATATTATATTAATTAGTATTAACTAAATTCAAATGACAATTATCAAATATATACAAAAAATAATTATTTACTATTATAAATATAGAAACTTAAACAAGTGCTTCAAGTTTAGATGAAAAGAGATGAATAAACACAAAAAGAGACCATTGATATATTAATGCAGATGAGAACATAAGGACATTAGGGAATCAACTTTTTTCATAATGTTAGATAACTTAATACAAAATTTTATCATCATCATAAAATTTGTGTATATATGTTGTTGTAAGATAATTGATAACGTATTCTTTTTGTATGTTTTGATTTTTTGTTCATAGCACAAAGAAAGTCCTATAATATATTGTACCAAATTTATCATTTACGATATCGTAGACGATTAAATTTTGGGGATAAACCTGCAAAGCATGTTCCCAGAACTAGTTCATTGATATGCATCAGAAATCTTTCATAAAAACTCTAACTTTTGCATAAAAATCATAGCTTGAAGAGGAATGGGTAAAACCCTAGATTGAAACATAATTCATTATATAATCAAAATAATTTAGGCATAAGAGCGAAAGGAATACTATCATTGAATTCTTACATACCTTAGTGATGAATCTTGAAGAAAAATCTTAAAAGATGTACCCTAGCCTTGGTATTTCTTGAAGTTCTTGAGAGTAGGAATTTTGGAATGAATGATAGGGTTTTTATTAATTTTCTACATCATTAGGGTCATTTAGATGACTTCCTAAATGATTTTAGGACAAAAATACCCTTAAAATAAATAAATTATAAGAGCTAGAAGTCAAAATTTTATTTCAGTAGACAACGAGGTCCGTATTCACTCTGTGTCGCAAAGCCATCACGGAGCTTCTACTAGGTTAGAGTGTCTCTCATCTCATCTTGGATTGATGCAAATGTGATGGCGCTAAAAAGATGTCCCATAGACCTTTATTTGATTGGTTATGACCCGCCTAAATCTTTATATTCTATGAGATAATGTCGTTTGAAGTTGACCCTTATGTGTACACATACGAAAACTTAGCCAATAAAAATGAATTGAACTTGGCTTGGTGTTAGAGATCCCTTATGACCCTAAATCACTTCCAATATGCTTGATACACTTGGTAAAAGACCTTAAAACACATGAGCAAGTAGGACATCACTCGGTTCTAGCTCATATACTTACGACAAACAATTCGAATGCTAAGACTAGAGTTGTGAGGTGTTACATGGGTTCCTACATTTGTTTTCTATAAATGTTATAAAAGAATCATAATGCACGTAATTAGTGCAATTTTTATGTGACATTATTTTTCTATAAGTATGTGTACTTGCATGATATATTGAACAATTGGTGTTATATACCGCCATTCTTATTGAAAATTTCTATATTTGTAATATATAGTTTTTTAAAAATAACTTTGATAGAGATTAAAGCCCCTTTATTCAAAATAAATGTATGTACAAAATCGGACCAAGAAGCCCAAATGAAATAACTAAATGCAAAACGAAAAATCTCCGGGCCCAATCCATTAAGGGAACGGACTAGGGTTATATAAAGTTTCTTACAAAGTAGGGTTTATTTCTTATCTACTCCTGCATCTCAAGAAGCTAACACTACCATGGTTGTCCGTTTCTTTTTGTTGTGGGTGATGGAAACCTACCTTCGTTATCTCCTATATTCTTTCTCAACTTGCAGAAACCTCCCTTTACATTCTTCTTTCCGTCAAATTCTATAAATATTTGACCTTCTTTTGCATTTTGTAGAGGTATCTTCCGGTGGATGCAGTGGATTCCAAGATGATTTTGACAGAGGTACCAAGTCTTGAGTGCTTTGGAAGAAATTCTTTGTAAGATCCTTCTCCTTCGTTTCTTCATTTTCCTTTGTTTGTTTCCCCTCTCTGATATATTTTGTTTTTTGTAAATGAATCACAGTTGGACATATCCAGATTCTCTTGATCTCTTTCTGAAAAACTTACTTTTCCATTCCAATAATTTATATTGCTAATCTTGAATTAAGGAATTTAATAATAGTGTTTCATAATTGATTTTTGAACTTTTATTTATATTAGACTCTATATAATGATTGGAACTAATGAATTTTTGATTCCAAATCTAATATGAAATAAACTTTGACATAACAATGTGGCCTAGATGCAAAAGACTCTTAAGACATTAGATGTGTCCATGATGCCTCATAATATATCTTGTTTGTATTTTGGAACATACATGATATGGCATTGGTTATTCCTATGACGATTTTAATATATTGAAATATTATTTATAACTCCCATTAATAATATTTATTTGTGCTTATTTGCGTCAATTGTAGATGCAAGTATATGACATTCTAGATTTGGCCTTAGTGTTTAATATTGTCCAAAGAATCGTTTAGCCAAACAAGGTTTACTTGGTGCTATAGATAAAGTGATTTGTCTACTTATTATTATTGGAGTGTTTTATAGCTTTATACTAGATATCAAGATTTAATCTATAATATGTGTAAAGTTCCTATAATCTGTGAAATAAATATAGTTTGAAATCTATAAAATGATTGGGAATAGCACTAATACAACTAAAATTATGAAAGAAAGAACAATCAAGATCACTAGTTCTTCTTTCTTCTCTCCTTTGAAACTGTTATGTTTGGCCTTTGATTGCAAATCTGTTTCTATGAGTTTCAATAGTTGAGGATTATGTGGATCGATTCCTTTATATAGTAGCAAATTAAGTCATGTAGAACCTTAATTTATTTTTCCATAAGGTTTCATACTCATTTTTCAAATATGCAACCTGTTCAATTTAAAGCCCTTTTTTGATTATGACAAACAAAGCAAGAATAACTATGCCAGTGTATCCATCTACTCACCCCATTCACCATACTGCTTATTGGAGAAACCGTTTTTGACCTACTTAGTTCTTTAATAAATCGAAACAAATATATCTGCTGCTATTTGTGTGACATAATTCAGACGTCTAACATAAGTAAGATTGACTAATTTTTTAGTTATTTTACAGATGGGTATTGTATCTACCGATTCAATCAAATAAATCTATAAAAATGAAAATTAGTTCTGGAATGATCATTCAGATCTTACTTTGGTACTTGTCAAGTTTTTAGTGTGTTGATCTTAAAGAAATATACTTAACAAAGGTATTTGCATATTTGTGAAGCTTAATTTGTAGTGAACTACAATGTGGTCTTTAGTATTAAACAAGTGTACTATCAAGAATTCTGAGGCATGGTCATAGATTTATTTATTTTAGCTTAGAATTTGCGTTATGTATAAATATATATATGTGGTATCTTTTAATTAGTTTTAATTTTTGTAATTTTTTTTACAGTTTTTTTCATCAAAATTTGCTCGATCAGTTTTACGCCTGAATGATTGTGTAAGAATGTGTAACTGTAATGGTTCACTTGTTGTCGAACAAGGATGACTTAAATTTTCACCCGAACATAAAAGCATGGTTTTATGTTGTGCTGAAAATTTAGGCCATCCTTGTTCAATAGCAAGTGAACCATTATGGTTACACGCACTTACACGATTAATCAGGCGTGAAACTGATCGAACCACAAAATGGGGGACATCTTGATTTTCCGGGTAATCAATACTTCATTATTCAAATATTTGGAACAGGCAGTTGTGAGAAGATCAAGTTCTACATTGACATTGGCAAAGGAGGAAAAATAGCACGGACTTATGTGGAAGCAACTATTCCAGTAAAGCCATTGCGAACAACTGAGATAAATAAATGAAGAAAAAAGACTAAAACATTTGTTGCATCAGAGTCTGAAAAGGTCACATACATTTTGCTGCATCAATTGGCTCTGATGCAACAATTGTTTTACCCTCTTTTCTTTACTGAATTTATATGAGTTGTTTGAAGCAGCTCAACCGGGGTAGTTTCTTCCACATAGGTCGTTGCTTTTTTTATTACTTTGCCTAGTTGGCCCAGATTTACCGACCCCGTGACTTACTTCCGCCTTTCTATCCTGTTGGCGATAAAAATAGGTTAACTCAGATTTGTACAAAGATGACAACACAAGATTTTTTTATCAGTTACATTTTTACGTCACCTTTACGGTAGGTTTTTTCACACACTTATACTAAGTTCTTGTACATAAAAATTAATAACACATTTTTTTTTGACAATACTATTGTGGAATGATCAAAATGTATTGAAACATGAAAGAACATAATCACCTGTTGTCAATTCATCCATATTAATTGCTTGTGCTTGGCTGAATTTTTTTTTGTTTTCCAGTTTGTGTATTTTTTTCTTCAATCGTTTAATATCGACCTTCTTTATACCTATGCAGGAAGTACCAGAATATTGGCAAAAATATTTACCAAAAGGAAAAAGCTCGGAAGGTCGATTATTTTTCTCTGATGAGCGGATAAAAGAATGTGGTCTAGTTATTATCATAGCAAATCATGTTTTGATGTTTTGACATGTGGATGGGAGAAAGTTCTTGACCCTTAGGGCATGAATGCAGGAAATGGTTGTATTTTTTAACTTGCCCATCACCGGGGACGTACATTTGGTGTACGAAAAATCTAAAATGCTAGAAGTACGATGCCGAAAGAACTACTTGTATGCCAGTCTCTCATTAATGATTTTTAATTTTTTTAATTGTTGCCTCGTTGTGTTGTATGCTTTTTACTATCAATAGCTGTTCTTAGGATCAAGAGCCTACCATATTTAGACTAAAACACAATATTTAGATTCTTCTGAACGATAATTGTTAGGATCAAGAACGTACTATCATGCCAAAGAGCTAAATTTGATAACAAGGGTATAACTTTATTTCTTAACTAACCCCACCTAGTAAGCGCTATGTTCGACTTTATCACAGGCCACCCCTATGGCATGATGTTCACGTAATCTAACTGTCCCCTCCTTACACCTTCCTTATGAAACATGTTGCTCTTGAAAATCACAAGAAACTGACTCAACGCCTAAAAAGGCTAAAATAAGTTCTGGACCTCTTAATAGTCAACTAAGACCTCACCTAGGCCAAAAATCATCCCCCCAAATCCAACGAAACTCTCGGAATTTCGATCCGACATCCGAAACCCGAATATTGACCAAAGTCAAACCAAAGGCTAAATTTTCATAATTTCATAACTTAGGATCTCAAATCCTCAAAAAGACTCAGAAACTAAAATTGAAACCTCCCAAAACTTAGATTCCACATTCAGGAACTGATGGAATCGACGGAATCCTATTCCGACACTCGAAACTCCAAAAGACCCTAAAAACCACTACCTTAACAACTTAGCCTCTAAAACCCACAAAACTACCAAATTCTCAATTTTTAACTCAAATCTAAAAACCAACTTTTCAAACTCAATCACAAAAGACTTGGGGTCGATATCTGGAGGAAAAAACAGTAAATTCATGAAACTTTGCAAAATGACCAACGGAGTCATTACAATTATATTGATAGTTAAACCACATGATATAAAAATGTTTTTTAAAAATATTATTAATTATGACTTGTTTTATGTGTGCCTGAGTGCAGACCTAACATAAAGATATATACATGTTGTCAGGCAGTGCTCAAATATCTTTTTCATAAACATATCTTTACTTTTATGCATATGACTTTAAACATGAGACAACTTACTTGAAATCATACATAACCTGAAAATACTCAAAAATAGATTTCATAACTTCATAAATAATCTTGACACATGCTTGGAAAATCATAATCATATAATAAAACATGTCATTGATATAATCTTTTCTAAAAACTCTAACTTTTGAAAAAAAATCATAGCTCGAAGAAGATTGGGTAAAATCCTAGATTTAACCATACTTCATTATATAATCAAAATAATTTAGGCATGAGAGCAAAAGGATTACTCTCATTGAAGCCTAACCCACCTTAGTGACGAATCTTGAAGAAAAATCTTGGAAGATGCACTCTAGCCTTGTGTTTCTTGAAGTTCTTGAGCGTAGGAATTTAGGAGTGAATAAGAGGGTTTTGATTATGAAAAACTGATTTTCTACATGTTTAGGGCCATTTAGAGGACTCCTAGAATGTTTTTAGGAAAAAAATACACTTCAAATATTTTGTAAGAGCTTGAAGTCGGAATTTTATTCCAGTTGACAATGAGGTTTGTATTCATTCTGAGTGTCGGAGCTTTTGTCATGTTAGAGCGAATCTTGTAAATCAGTCATAACTTTTTACTCCAAACTTGGATTGATGCAAACATTACGGCACTGGAAGGAAAACTCATAGTCTTTTAATTTGATAGGTTATGGGTCGCTAAATCTTTAAATTCTATGAGATATGTCGTTCCAAGTTGACCCGAATATGTATTCATGTGAAAACTTAGCCAATAAAAATGCATTGAACTTGGCTTGGTTATAGAGATCCCTTATGACCCTAAATCACTTCTGATACCCATATACTGATGCGGAAGCTAATTCATAAATAAATCTGAAAAGATGGGGAATACCCATGTACTATAACTGAATATATCAAATCTGAGAGTTTAATACAAAGAAATATCAAACTCAAAATACTAAGATGAATCTAACTATGTCTGAAATAAGCCTTTAAACTGACTAGAAATGTTGGGACATGCCCCAACTAGGTCTAGCAAAACTGAAACTAAAGACTAAAAGCGATAAAGATAAACATGTCACTAGTCCTCGAAGAATGAGGACTCACCACTGATGCTGCTGAACTGGAGATCGGGAACTGATCTAAGCGTGATCTG
>NC_064285.1:58676053-58678597 GCF_019186545.1 Solanum stenotomum | reverse complement strand
TAAATACTGGATAGCTCGAAACTGAACATGCAAACTGAGAATGCAATAATTAATCTGATAATGATGCATTCATAAACTGAGGCATGTAAAACTGAATACTGAAATATCTGACC
Organism: Solanum stenotomum; assembly: GCF_019186545.1. Lineage (NCBI taxonomy): Eukaryota > Viridiplantae > Streptophyta > Magnoliopsida > Solanales > Solanaceae > Solanum > Solanum stenotomum. The sequence goes on along the minus strand of NC_064285.1, from coordinate 58,678,484 downwards.
TAGCATGTGTAATTCAAGAACTAAAGAAATACATAGCTAGGGTTCTGAAATTCATACGATAAACTGAGCAATAACATGATAATCTGATTTTGAACATTTAAATAACTAATTCATGATAATCTGCTGTAATTCTAGAAACCCTAGGTCTGTTCATAATCATGGAATCAAGAAATCAAGAATCTGACTGAATTCTAGGGACCTAATGGGCGAAAGGAACCCACTAGTCAAATCCCACATACCTGGTGATGAATTCCACGGAGCAATCTTTCGATTTTGGGGCTGGACCTGATGGAACCTTGCTGCGTTCTTGAACTAGGGTTCTTGACCTTTTTCTCCTATCTTGATTCTAATTTTTCTAAGTTTTGATTAATGATTTTGACTAAGGTTAGTTCTAGTTATGTTTCTAGGCTTAAACTGACTAAAACCTCATGATTTAGGGTCAAAACGATGTATCTTAGGGGTTAAATGAAATAGGAAAAGACCAAAAGACCCCTGACTTAATTGTTGTCGGAGTGACTGACGGATTGGACTGATGGGCCGTCATTCAATCGACGGTCCGTCGATTGGATCTATAGATCGAGTCTGCCCGACAAGGCTTCACTAAAACGAGCATAACTTTTTACTTGGAGGTCAGAATTTAGCAAACTCGGTGGCGTTGGAAAGATAATTCAATTATCTATCATATAATAGTTCATGGGACACACTATTATTTTTGTGCTAAAAATATATGACCATCTGAAGTTGATCCATCAATATTTTTCAGCTAACTGGCTGTTAATCCTCACCTACGGTCAGACATACGGACCGTGGATCCATTGACGGTTGGTCAACCGTCAATCAGGACCGAAGCTGGGGTTTTGGGGCATCGATCCACGGACACGAACTACGGTTCGTGACCTGACCTACGGACCGTAAGTCCGGCCGTGGGTCAACACTTAGCCAAATTTTCTGACTGAGTTCTGGGGAAGTTTTCTATCACGAACCACGGACCTGCAGGATGGACCGTGAGTCCATCTACAGTCCGTGGATGGTGTTCGTGAGTGCCACCTGTAACACCTGTAATCTGAAATCTCTATTTTCGGATACAGGGTGTTACATATAGTTACTCATTTATGAAGCCTCTAAAATAAAGAGGGATGTCGGGACCAGACCCCTGATCATCCTAACAACTGGAATACTTAAAACAAAGTAAAAGGAGTCCTCCAGAAATAAATGAGGCTCACCAACTGACTCTGAGTGCTTTATTGGATCAACGAGGCGCTGGATGCTGATCCTGGTTACCTGTGTCTGCATCATAAAACGATGCAGACCAAATGGCATCAGTACATTGAATGTACGAGTATGCGAGAGGAATACTAAAACATATGTAAGCTTGAAAAGAACATGAAAGGAATACGTACCTTGACTTTACTCACTCATGAATACCATAACTCAAATGCAAAGTAAAATACAATAATGGTGCAGTTATACAAAGCATTTAAAACAGTTGTAACAACTCATTTTGTTAAAGAAATGCAATAATACCTCAGTTTACATATATAGTAATATAATACTGTGGGAGTTTCTCTAACCGACAACCATCAGTATGAGCCTAAGTGATGATACAACGTCTTGCCCACGCTGCCAGAACTGTCCTATACTTTGCCGTCATATTGAACGCCTTAACTATGTGGATCCACTAGTCTAGGCTAAAAAACACTAAGGAATCATCTAAAAATTATAATCGTTTTCTACCCATGATGAATACATGGTTTATGGAGACTTGAGTTATTATGAACCCGCGTCCCCATATCGGTGCTCAATACTACTCCTAAAAATATACTTAGCTCATATGTTTTTGAAACAAAACTCTTTCTTTGGTTTGAGATAATTACTGAAAACTTAGCTTAAAAGCTCTCTTGGAAATCGGTGTTTCCTTTCTTGCTCAAATGTGAAAACATTTGTAACTCATGGGAATACTTAGTTCCCGTATAATCTTTGAAGAAATGAAATTTGCTCTTACTCTTTACTCAACTCAAAGATTAAGTCTTGAAAACAAAGTTAAAACGTTTGTCAAAGACTTTTGGAAAACTTTATGAACTTCTCTTAACTTGACTCTTACTTCTCTTGGCTTGACTCTTAACTTTCCTTGAATTGAATTATGGATTCTAGAATTGTAATTTGTGATAGGAAAGATCTCATGTTGTTTAGGAGTGTTTTTAGATAGTTAAACATGAAAAAAATCAAGAAATCACTGTTTGGAAGCAAGTCCGCATGCAGAGATGCATTTAATTATTTGGTCGCAAAATAATTTTTGAGGCAGAACGGTCCGTGACCGCTCTGCGACACGAGGAAGAATTTTCCCATTTTGAGAACAAATAATTAAATGCATTTGGCTAGATTTGGTATCTATGAAAAAGTAGAAGTTGGATGGAAACGGATGATAAGGGCT
>NC_064285.1:58641593-58675586 GCF_019186545.1 Solanum stenotomum | reverse complement strand
TTTTTTTTTTTTTTTTTTTTTTTTTATTTTTATAAATAAGATATTTATAGATTATAGGGATGCATGACTAATTTTGCAAAGTTCCAAGTACAAATTTGGACTTCTTTTCTTTTATTTTTTTCTCTAGAAATGAAGATCATATGTGATACTAAAAGGGCATGTCAAACTATATAACCGGTCCCATCTCTCTCCAAACCTAACGTGGTAGTTTTCCATCATAGGTTGGCTACTTGAGCTTTCATGGGTTTGATTCCCGTAATTCCCTCCCCTACCTCTATCCTATTTTTTTTAAAAAAACTTCATACACATGTAACTTCATCACGATATTAACAGATTGAGGAATATTTTTGATGATTTGGCTAGATTTGGTATCTATGAAAAAGTAGAAGTTTGATGGAAACGGATGGTAAGGGCTCGATTGTCGAACCTTCAAATTGAACTTAAATTTCAGATAATATTGACTTACTAATCGCATATTTGACTAACTTTTATTTAGATTAAAACTTTTAAGTATTTATTTTAAAGAATGAAGAAAGTGTATGGCCAAACTTTTCGTAAAAAACTTGTGTGATATTTTTGAATACTAACATAAACAAGTTTTTAAACAAATGCTGAAAAATAGTTTCATTAAAAAATAAGTTATTTTAATTTTGTAGGACAACATGACTATCAAAACTACACATTTACCAAACTTACTAGTACTCTATGTATTATGTATTAAAACCCATATATTTGAGATATACTAGTTTAGTGCACGTGCCAAGTGTGTATCACATCAATTAATAATGAGATAAATTCATTTAAAGCTTCACAGTAAAAGGTGTTAACTCACTGAACAATATATATAAGTATGATAAAATTTACTTTTTATTTTATTAGGGAGTTTCTCTAATCAACAACCATTACTATGAGCCTCGTGATGATATAATGTCTTGCTCACGTTGTTAAAACTGCCCTTGCCTTTGCAGGGGTATAGAACAAACTAAACTCATGGATCCACTATAAAGGTCCTACTCAAAGACACTGAGGAGTCGCCCGAAAGTCGGTGAGATCCTAACCTACGTTGGCTACGTGATTTATGGAGAATGTGAGTTATCTGTATTGAAGACTGATTCAAAGTATGACCTAGTCACATTTAATTTGTTAGTAGTTTCCTATTTCCTTGGGCTGTTAGTAGTCATGCGGTATTATTTTCTAGTTTTTTGATATAAGATAGTTGTTGCTTAGTTAGTGGAGTAGTGGTCAACTTAGTGACTTAGTGGTTTGTTTATTTGTAAGCCTATTTAAAAGACAATACTTTGCTTTTGATTTTAAAATATACAGAAAATCTGAGATTTCAGCACATATCGAGAACTTTTACTTTCGGCCTTTGTTCTTAAAGTTTTGCTGTGTCTTTTCCTAACAGTCTGAACTCTGTTTCATATCCGTGCTCAATACTACTCCCAAAATATAAAATTCGATGCTCAAGTAAAAATACTCTCTTTGGATTGAGATAAGTTTTCAACAGGGCCTCTGTAAGAGGTAACTGCTCTGTAATAACTCTGTCTGAGAAACACTTACACTTTTATAAAAAATTTGCTCTCTTTCTCAATGTAAAAACGATACATTTAGGAATCATCTAATCCCCTTAAACTCTATTCAATATTTATACTTTACTATTGAACTCAGTTGTAACTTATTAAAATAAATTTAGGGAAAAATGTTTGATCAAAAGATTCTCAACGGAAACTTAGTAAATAAGGTTCATGTGAGCATATAAACATGAACAACAACTCAAAGATCTCAATGCATAATATATAGCAACTCAAAATCAAGAATTTAGAATTCGGAATCGATAACATAACTCATATCGAGAATACTCGAAACTAAGAGTATAACCTTAAATTAAACTCTTACCGTCTGAATTGATATGTAGGGTGTGAGGATGAACTCAGCTCCATCACTATGAATATCCTTACATACCTGGGAGAATTATGTTCTTGGCGTGACTCATAGACTGACTTGAAAATCCTAACTTTCTCATTTTGGATCCTTGCTCTAGGTCTTGGAGGTGTTAATGAACATAAAAAGATTGATCAATACTGTCTAAACCCTTAATTAAGTGTAAAAATGTCGAGATTTAGACTTAGAAGGGGTGGGAAAGGACTGAATACCCATCTTAAAACTACTGAATCGATTCTACCACCTATGACTCGTAGAAATTTCTACGATCTATACCGGCCAACCGTAAGTAGGTAGGACTCAACTTCCGAAACACTTTCCATGAGACCCTTCTTATGAATCGTGGGGTTTTCTAAGGTCCGTAGTAGGACCCTCTCGTAGGATCCAAAAGTTCCTCAATTTTTTTCTATGTCTGGAATCCTTCGACGGGAATTTCCTACGGCTCATAGAAGCTTCTAGGGTCCGTCTTGTTGAACTGTAAACACTTATTAGAGACTCGACATTTTTTTTCAAAATTTAGGTCCCTTTCTACTATTGCTTTCTACGGACTGTAGACATGCTTGTAAAACTGGCACAAGATTATTTTCTGCAACTTTTTCCTTTCCAACCCAAGTCCCAAGTTCTGAGGTGTTACAAAATAATAGGCAGTGCTCAAATATCTTTTTCATAAACATATCTTTACTTTTATACATATGACTTTTAAAATTTGAACATGAGATAACTTACTTGAAATCATGCATAGCATGAAAATACTCAAAAGTAGCTTTCATAACTTCATAATTAATCTTGACAAATACTTGCAAAATCATAATCATATAATAAAACATGTAGTTTATTTTACTATCATATCATATCATACTAAGAGGGAAGCCACAAATTTGATAGTTGAAATATCATTTTATCCCTATCCTAATCTAAAATATTATAAAATATCTAATAAAATAAATATTAATTAATCAAAATATTTGCACAACCTTTTCACCTCCTAACTTAATTGCAAGCTAAAGAGTTATAAAGTCGGCATATTCATTTGTAAGTTACAAAGTGACCTGCTAATTATCTAATTGATTATAATATTATGAGTAAGGACTATGTCATAAAAGTTACTCTTGTAAGAGTAAAAATTTAGAGGACCAGATTAATGATGTAGTTGGAATAGGAAAAAATAATATTCTAAATAATAGTTATTAATAACATATGTAGCGGTATACTGATCTACTGGAACGATAGTTATTAAGAAAATATGTAAGGGTGTATTTGATCTATTGAAATTATTGGCATTTCAATGTAGCTAATTTATTTTATATCCTTAACTCATAATTTATCAGCTTCCATATTTATTTGAGGTTTAACCAACTTCAGTTACATTTTTTAAATTCTCACAACTTTTATTATCAGTACACTAAAAGGAGAATAATTTAAAAAGTTGCATTCAATATTATATTAATTAGTATTAACTAAATTCAAATGACAGTTATTAAATATATACAAAAAATAATTATTTACTATTGTAAATATAGAAACTTAAACAAGTGCTTCAAGTTTAGATGAAAAGAGATGAATAAACACAAAAAGAATGATAGGGTTTTTATTATGAAAATCTAATTTTCTACATCATTAGGGTCATTTAGATGACTCCCTAAATGATTTTAGGACAAAAATACCCTTAAAATAAATAAATTATATGAGCTAGAAGTCAAAATTTTATTTCAGTAGACAACGAGGTCTGTATTCACTGTGTGTCGCAAAGCCATCTCGGAGCTTCTACTAGGTTAGAGTGTCTCTCGTCTCATCTTGGATTGATGCAAATGTGATGGCGCTGGAAAGATGTCCCATAGCCCTTTATTTGAATGGTTATGACCCGCCTAAATCTTCATATTCTAAGAGATATGGTCGTTTGAAGTTGATCCTTATTTGTACAAATACTAAAACTTAGCCGATAGAAATTTTTGAACTTGACTTTATGTTAAAGGTCCCTTATGACCCTAAATCACATCTGATACCCTTGATACACTTGGTAAAAGATCATAAAACATGCGAGCAAGTAGGACATCACCCGGTTCAAGATCATATACTTACGAAGAACGATTCAAATTCTAAGAGTAGAGTTGTGAGGTCTTACATGAGTTCCTACATTTGTTTTCTATAAATGTTAGAGAAAAATCATAATGCACTTAATCAATGCAATTATAATGTGACATTATTTTTCTATAAGGTGTACTTTCATGATATATTGAACCAATGGTGTTATGTGACGCTACTCTTATTGAAATTTCTATATCTGTTATTTAATTTAATTTAATATGTTTATTTTTAAAATAAATTTCTTAGAGATTAAATCCCCTTTATTCAAAAAATAATGTATGTACAAAATCGGACCAAGAAGCCCAAAAGAAATAAATTAAAAGCATAACAAAAAATCTCCGAGCCAGTCCATTAAGGGAACCAACCAGGGCTTTATAAAAGTTTCTTACAAATTAGGTTTTTTTTTGTTATCCTCTTTTTCTCTTCTCCGCCTTCCTCTCTTCCTTGTCTCCTCCTCCATCTCAAGAAGCTAACACTGCCATGGTTTTTCATTTCTTTTTGTTGTGGGTGATTGACACCTACCTATGTTATCTCTTCTCTTCTTTCTCAACTCGAAGAAGTAATTAGCTACTTCCCTTTACATCCTTCATTCCTTCAAATTCTATCAATATTTGACACTCTTTTGCGTTTTGTAGAGGTATCTTCTAGTAGATGCAGTGGATTCCAAGATGATTTTGACAGAGGTACAAAGTCTTTAGTGTTTTTGAAGCAATCCTTTGTAAGCTTCTTCTCCTTCGTTTCTTCATTTTTTTTTGTTTCCCCCTCTCTGATGTATTTTGTTCTTTGTAGATGAATTAGAGGTGTAGATATCTAGATGATCCTGATCTCTTTATGAAATGCTTGCTTTTCCATCCCAATAATTTATGTTGCTAATCTTGAATATATGGAATTTAATATTAGTGTTTCTATATTGATTATGTTAAACTTCTATTGCCCCACCAGCTCCCCCCCCCCCCCCCCCCCCCCCCCCCACCACCACTTCTTTTCTTTATATGACATATCAAGAATAAGGTGGTTTAGTGAATTTGCAAAAGGGAGATGGACAATCTCAAGATAAAACTTAAATAGTTGCCTAGATAGTGTTGCATGATTTATTTTTGACATCTTAATATGTTTTGGTCCACCATTACATCAGTTATTTTTACTAATATTGTTTTTATAGATTCAAATTTTTAGTTGGTATATAATTTCATACACTTTGTAGGATTTAGAAGTTTTATGATGAGTGCAATGGTTCTCTCTTTCTTTAAAATAAATTAATGAATGTTGCTTACGAATTATGATAACATGTGATACACTTGTTTTCTTAAATTAGTTTAAAGTAGTTGTTTTAAATGTATAGTTGATTTTAATCACATATTTGTAATTAGAAATAAAATTATTACTCAATAATAACACTAATACAACTAAAATTATGAAAGAAAGAACAATCTAGATCCCTTGTTCTTCTTTCTTCTCTCTTTTGAAACTGCTATGTATTGCCTTTGATTGCAAATCTGTTTCTACGAGTTTCAGTAACTGAGGATTATGTGGATTGATTCCTTCATATAGTAGCAAATCAAGTCATGTCGAACATTAATTTATTTTTCCATAAGGTATCATACTCATTTTCCAAATATGCAACCTGTTCAATTTAAAACCCCTTTTTGATTATGACAAACAAATCAAGTATAACTATGCAAGTGTATCCATCTACTCACCCCATTCACCATATTGCTTATTGGAGAAACCGTTTTTGCCCTACTTAGTTCTTTAATAAATCGAAACAAATATATTTGCTGCTATTTGTGTGACATAATTCAAACGTCTAACATAAGTAAGGTTGACTAGTTTTTTAGTTATTTTACAGATGGGTATTGTATCTACCGATTCAATCAAATAAATCTATAAAAGTGAAAATTATTTCTGGAATGATCATTCAGATCTTACTTTTAGTACTTGTTATGTTTTTAGTGTTTGGATCTTAAAGAAATATACTTAACAAAGGTATTTGCATATTTGTGAAGCTTGATTTGTAGTGAACTACGATGTGGTCTCTAGTAATAAACAATTGTACTATCCAGAACTCTAAGGTATGATCGTAACTTTATTTTTTTAGCTTAGAATTTGTGTTATGTATAAATATATATGTCGTATTTTTTAAATTAATTTTAATTTTGTAATTTCTTTTCAGTTTCTGAAGGAGTGTGTAACCGTAATGGTTCACTTGGTGTCGAACAAGGATGACCTAAATTTTCACCTAAACATAAAAGCATGGGGTTTATGTTGCTTTTATGTTGTGGCGAAATTTAGGCCATCCTTGTTCGATAGCAAGTGAACCAATATGGTTACACACTCTTACAAGATCAATCAGGCGTGAAACTGATTGAATCACAAAATGGGGGACTTCTTGGTTTTCCGGGTGATCAATACTTTATTGTTCAAATATTTGGAACAAGCAGTTGTGAGAAGATCAAGTTCTACAGTGACATTGGCAAAGGAGGAAAAAGAGCACGGACTTATGTGGAAGCAACTATGCCAGTAAAGCCGTTGCGAACAACTGAGATAAATAAATGAAGAAAAAGACTAAAACATTTGTTGCATCAGAGTCTGAAAAGGTCACATACATTTTGCTGCATCAATTGGCTCTGATGCAACAATTGTTTTACTCTCGTTTCTTTACTGAATTTATATAAGTTGTTTGAAGCAGCTCAACCGGGGTAGTTTCTTCCACATAGGTCGTTGCTCTTTTTATTACTTTGCCTAGTTGGCCTANGATCTTAAAGAAATATACTTAACAAAGGTATTTGCATATTTGTGAAGCTTAATTTGTAGTGAACTACAATGTGGTCTTTAGTATTAAACAAGTGTACTATCAAGAATTCTGAGGCATGGTCATAGATTTATTTATTTTAGCTTAGAATTTGCGTTATGTATAAATATATATATGTGGTATCTTTTAATTAGTTTTAATTTTTGTAATTTTTTTTACAGTTTTTTTCATCAAAATTTGCTCGATCAGTTTTACGCCTGAATGATTGTGTAAGAATGTGTAACTGTAATGGTTCACTTGTTGTCGAACAAGGATGACTTAAATTTTCACCCGAACATAAAAGCATGGTTTTATGTTGTGTTGAAAATTTAGGCCATCCTTGTTCAATAGCAAGTGAACCATTATGGTTACACACTCTTACACGATTAATCAGGCGTAAAACTGATCGAACCACAAAATGGGGGACATCTTGATTTTCCGGATAACCAATACTTCATTGTTCAAATATTTGGAACAAGCAGTTGTGAGAAGATCAAGTTCTACATTGACATTGGCAAAGGAGGAAAAAGAGGACGAACTTACATGGAAGCAGCAACCATTCCAGTAAAGCCGTTGCGAACAACTGAGATAAATAAATGAAGAAAAAGACTAAAACATTTGTTGCATCAGAGTCTGAAAAGGTCACATACATTTTGCTGCATCAATTGGCTCTGATGCAACAATTGTTTTACTCTCTTTTCTTTACTGAATTTATATCAGTTGTTTGAAGCAGCTCAACCGGGGTAGTTTCTTCCACATAGGTCGTTGCTCTTTTTATTACTTTGCCTAGTTGGCCCAGATTTATCGACTCCGTGACTTACTTCTACCTTTCTATCCTGTTGGTGATAAAAATAGGTTAACTCAGATTTGTACAAAGATGACAACACAAGATTTTTTTATCAGTTACATTTTTATGTCAACTTTACGATAGGTTTTTTCACACACTTATACTAAGTTCTTGTACATAAAAATTACTAACACATTTTTCTTTGACAATACTGTTGCGGAATGATCAAAATGTACTGAAACATGAAAGGACATAATCACCTGTTGTCAATTCATCCATATTAATTGCTGGTGCTTGGCTGAATGTTTTTTTGTTTTCCAGTTTGTGTATTTTTTCTTCTATCATTTAATATCGACCTTCTTTATACCTATGCAGGAAGTACTAGAATATTGCTGGTGCTTGGCATGAATGCAGGAAATGGTTGTATTTTTCAACTTGTCTATCACCGGGGACGTACATTTGGTGTACGAAAAATCTAAAATGCTAGAAGTATGATGCCGAAAGAACTACTTGTATGCCAGTGTCTCATTAATGATTTTTTTTTAATTGTTGCCTTGTTGAGTTGTATGCTTTTTACTATCAATAGCTGATCTTAGGATCAAGATCTTACCATATTTAGACTAAAACACAATATTTCGATTCTTCTGAACGATAAGTGTTAGGATCAAGAACGTACTATCATGCCAAAGAGCTAAATCTGATAGCAAGGGCATAACTTTATTTCTTAACTAACCACACCTAGAAAGCGCTATGTTCGACTTTATCACATGCCACCCCTATGGCATGATGTTCATGTTAACTAACACTCCCCTCCCTACACCTTCCTTATGAAACATGTTGCTCTTGAAAATCACAAGAAACTGACTCTACGCCTAAAAAGGCTAAAATAAGTTTGGGACCTCTTAAAAGTCAACCAAGACCTCACCTAAACCTAAAATCGTCCCCCCAAATCCAACAAAACTCTTGGAATTCCGATCCGACCATCCAAACCCTGAATGTTGACCAAGGTTAGCCCAAAGGCTAAATTTTCATAATTTCATAACTTAGGATCTCAAATCCTTAAAAAGACTCGGAAACTAAAATTGAAAATCTCGCAACTTAGATTCCACATTCAGGAACTAATGGAATCGACGAAATCCTATTCCGACACTCGAAACTCCAAAAGATCCCAAAAACCACTACCTTAACAACTTAGCCTTTAAAACCCACAAAATTACCAAATTTTCAATTTTTAACTCAAATTTAAAAATCAACTTTTCATACTCAATCACAAAAGACTCGGGGTCGTTATCAAGAGGGAAAAACAGTAAATTCATGAAACTTTACAAAATGACCGACCGAGTCATTACAATTATATTGACAGTTAAACCACATGATATAAAAATGTTTTTTAAAATATTATTAATTGTTACCAGTTTTATGTGTGCCTGAGTGCATACCTAACATAAAGATATATACATGTTGTCAGGCAGTGCTCAAATATCTTCTTTATAAACATATCTTTACTTTTATGCATATGACTTTAAACATGAGACAACTTACTTGAAATCAAACATAAACTGAAAATACTCACAAATAGATTTCAGAACTTCAAAAATAATCTTGACACATGCTTGGAAAATCATAATCATATAATAAAACATGTCATTGATATAATCTTTTCTAAAAACTCAAACTTTTGCATAAAAATCATAGCTCGAAGAAGATTGGGTAAAATCCTAAATTTAACCATAATTCATTACATAATCAAATTAATTTAGGCAAGAGCGCAAAAGGAATACTCTTATTGAAGCCTAACATACCTTAGTGACGAATCTTGAAGAAAAATCTTGGAAGATGAACTCTAGCCTTGTGTTTCTTGAAGTTCAGCGTAGAAATTTAGGAGTGAATAAGAGAGTTTTGATTATGAAAAACTGATTTTCTACATGTTTAGGGCCATTTAGAGTACTCCTAGAATGTTTTTAGGAAAAAAAATACACTTCAAATTTTTTGTAAGAGCTCGTAGTCGGAATTTTATTCCAGGTGACAATGAGTTCGTATTCACTCTGAGTCTCGGAGCTTCTGTCATGTTAGAGAGAATCTCGTAAATCAGTCATAACTTTTTACTCCAAACTTGGATTGATGCAAACTTTACGGCATTGGAAAGAAGACTCATATACCTTTAATTTGATAGATTTTGGGGCGCTAAATCTTTATATTCTATGAGATAATGTCGCAAGTTGACCCGTATATGTATTCATGTGAAAACTTAGCCAATAAAAATGAATTGAACTTGGCATGGTGTTAGAGATCCCTTATGACCCTAAGTCACTTCCAATACCCTTGATACACTTGGTAAAAGACCTTAAAACACATGAGCAAGTAGGACATCACTAGGTTCTAGCTCATATACTTACGACAAACAATTTGAATGCTAAGACTATAGTTGTGAGGTGTTACATGAGTTCCTACATTTGTTTTCTAAAAATGTTATAAAAAAATCATAATGCACGTAATTAGTGCAATTTTTATGTGACATTATTTTTCTATAAGTATGTGTACTTGCATGATATATTGAACAGTTGGTGTTATATGCCGCTATTCTTATTGAAAATTTCTATATTTGTAATATATAGTTTTTTTAAAATAACATTGATAGAGATTAAAGCCCCTTTATTCAAAATAAATGTATGTACAAAATCGGACCAAGAAGCCCAAATGAAATAACTAAATGCAAAATGAAAAATCTCCAGGCCCAGTCCATTAAGGGAACGGACTAGGGTTATATAAAGTTTCTTACAAAGTAGGGTTTATTTCTTATCCTTTTACTCTCTTCTCCGCCTTTCTCTCTTCCTTGTCTACTCCTGCATCTCAAAAAGCTAACACTACCACGGTTGTCCGTTTCTTTTTGTTGTGGGTGATGGAAACCTACCTTCGTTATCTCCTATCTTCTTTCTCAACTTGCAGAAACCTCCCTTTACATTCTTCTTTCCGTCAAATTCTATAAATATTTGATCTTTATTTGCATTTTGTAGAGGTATCTTCTGGTGGATGCAGTGGATTCCAAGATGATTGTGGTAGAGGTACCAAGTCTTGAGTGCTTTGGAAGAAATTCTGTGTAAGATCCTTCTCCTTCGTTTCTTCATTTTCTTTTGTTTGTTTCCCCTCTCTATTATATTTTGTTTTTTGTAAATGAATCACAGTTGGAGATATCCAGATTCTTTCGATCTCTTTCTGAAAAACTTACTTTTTCATTCCAATAATTTATATTGCTAATCTTGAATTTAAGGAATTTAATAATAGTGTTTCATAATTGATTTTTGAACTTTTATTTATATTAGACTCTATATAATGATTGGAACTAAATGAATTTTTGATTCCAAATCTAATATGAAATAAACTTTGACATAACAATGTGGCCCAGATGCAAAAGACTCTTAAGACATTAGATGTGTCCATGATGCCTCATAATGTATCTTGTTTGTATTTTGGAACATACATGATATGGTATTGGTTATTCCTATGACGATTTTAATATATTGAAATATTATTTATAACTCCAATTAATAATATTTATTTGTGCTTATTTGCGTCAATTGTAGATGCAAGTATATGACATTCTAGATTTGGCCTTAGTGTTTAATATTGTCCAAAGAATCGTTTAGCCAAACAAGGTTTACTTGGTGCTATAGATAAAGTGATTTGTCTACTTATTATTATTGGAGTGTTTTATAGCTTTATACTAGATATCAAGATTTAATCTATAATATGTGTAAAGTTCCTATAATCTGTGAAATAAATATAATTTGAAATCTATAAAATGATTGGGAGTAGCACTAATACACCTAAAATTATGAAAGAAAGAACAATCTAGATCACTAGTTCTTCTTTCTTCTCTCCTTTGAAGCTGCTATGTATGGCCTTTGATTGCAAATCTGCTTCTATGAGTTTCAATAGTTGAGGATTATGTGGATCGATTCCTTTATATAGTAGCAAATTAAGTCATGTCGAACCTTAGTTTATTTTTCCATAAGGTTTCATACTCATTTTCCAAATATGCAACTTGTCCAATTTAAAACCCTTTTTTGATTATGACAAACAAAGCAAGTATAACTATGCAAGTGTATCCATCTACTCACCCCATTCACCATATTGCTTATTGGAGAAACAATTTTTGACCTACTTAGTTCTTTAATAAATCGAAACAAATATATCTGCTGCTATCTGTGTGACATAATTCAGACGTCTAACATAAGTAAGATTGACTAATTTTGTAGTTATTTTACAGATGGGTATTGTATCTACCGATTCAATCAAATAAATCTATAAAAATGAAAATTATTTTTGGAATGATCATTCAGATCTTACTTTCGTACTCGTCAAGTTTTTAGTGTGTGGATNAACTGAACATGCAAACTGAGAATGCAACAATTAATCTGATAATGATGCATTCATAAACTGAGGCATGTAAAACTGAATATTGAAATATCTGACCTAGCATGTGTAATTCAAGAACTAAAGAAATACATAGCTAGGGTTCTGAAATTCATGCGATAAACTGAGCAATAACATGATAATCTGATTTGGAACATTTAAATAACTAATTCATGATGATCTGCTGTAATTCTAGAAACCCTAGGTCTGTTCATAATCATGGAATCAAGAATCTGACTGAATTCTAGGGACCTAATGGGCGAAAGGAACCCACTAGTCAAATGCCACATACCTGGTGATGAATTCCACGGAGCAATCTTTCGATTTCGGGGCTGGACCTGATGGAACATTGCTGCGTTCTTGAACTAGGGTTCTTGACCTTTTTCTCCTATCTTGATTCTAATTTTTCTAAGTTTTGATTAATGATTTTGACTAAGGTAAGTTCTAGTTATGTTTCTAGGCTTAAACTGACTAAAACCTCATGATTTAGGGTTAAAACGACATATCTTAGGGGTTAAACGAAATAGAAAAAGACCAAAAGACCCCTGACTTAATTGCTGTCGGAGTGACTGACGGATTGGACTAATGGGCCGTCATTCAATCGACGGTCCGTTGATTGGATCTATAGGTCGAGTCTGCCCGACAGGGCTTCACTAAAACGAGCATAAATTTTTAATCGGAGGTCGGAATTTAGCAAACTCGGTGGCGTTGGAAAGATAATTCAATAATCTATCATATCATAGGTAATGGGACACACAATTATTTTTGTGCTAAAAATTATGACCATCTGAAGTTTATCCATCAACAATTTTCAGCTAACTGGCTATTAATCCTCACCTACGGTCAGACCTACGGACCGTGGATCCATTGACGGTCAGTGCTGGCAACCGTCAATCGGGACCAAAGCTGGGCTTTTTGGGCATCAATCCACGGACACGAACTACGGTCCGTGACCTGATCTACGGACCGTAAGTCCGGCCGTGGGTCAACACTTAGCCAAATTTTTTGACTGAGTTCTGGGGAAGTTTTCTGTCACGAACCACAGACCTGCGGGATGGACCGTGAGTCCATCTACAGTCTGTGGATGGTGTTCGTGAGTGCCACCTGTAACACCTGTAATCTGAAATCTCTATTTTCGGATACAGGGTGTTACATATAGTTACTCGTTTATGAAGCCTCTAAAATAAAAAGGGATGTCGGGACCAGACCCCTGATCATCCTAACAACTGGAATACTTAAAACAAAGTAAAAGGAGTCCTCCAGAAGAAAATGAGGCTCACCAACTGACTCTGAGTGCTCAACTGGATCAACGAGGCGATGTATGCTGATCCTGGTTACCCGTGTCTGCATCATAAAACGATGCAGACCAAATGGCATCAGTACATTGAATGTACGAGTATGCGAGAGGAATACTAAAACATATGTAAGCTTGAAAAGAACATGAAAGGAATACGTACCTTGACTTTACTCACTCATGAATAACATAACTCAAATGCAAAGTAAAATACAATAATGGTGCAGTTATACAAAGCATTTAAAACAGTTGTAGCAACTCAATTCGTTAAAGAAATGCAATAATACCTCAGTTTACATATATAGTAATATAATACTGTGGGAGTTTCTCTAACCGACAACCATCAATATGAGCCTAAGTGATGATACAACGTCTTGCCCACGCTGCCAAAACTGTCCTATACTTTGCCTGTCACGCCCCAAGCCTACACCCTGGATGTGACTGGCACTTGAAGACTATCGCTGGCCCCCAAGCGAACCCTTGGCCTGGCTTTCTTAACTCAGCGGAATAACTCAGTGCAATGCAAGGTTTTTAAAACAACTTGCTTAAAATAATATCTGGCCAAAAAGGCAACTCGAGTCTCAAAATAGAATATTTACATATATACATAGATGAGAGACTCCACACCAACTAACTGACTGTCTATGAAGCTTCTAAAATACTGTGAGGGATGTTGGGACAGGCCCCACGACATCCTCATAAAACAAAACTGGAGAGAACAAAATAACCGATTCCTCCGGAATGCAAAGAGGCTCACCACTGACTCTGAAGTACTCAACTGGATCAACGGCGAACCGGATGCTGGCCCTGGATACCTGTGTCTGCATCATAATAAGATGCAGGCCAACTGGCATTAGTACATTGAATGTACGAGTATGCGAGCTGGAAAGCTAAACCACCACTCAAGCTTGAAAGGAGTTCAAATGAAGTCTTACCTTGGCTCTGTTTAACTCTTGAATAACTGAACTCAATATATAAAGCAATACGACACATGCAATATATAAAGCTTATAAAACAATGTAAATAACTTGACTTGTTAAAGATAAACCATAACAACTCAACTTTACTTATATAATAAGTAATATGACTTTAGTGGGAGACTCTTTCACCGATAATCGCCACTATGAGCCTTAGTAGAGATACAACGATTTACCTCACGTTGCCCAAGGACCATCCTATACCTTGCCGTGATATAGGAAGCTAATGATACAACGTTTTACCTCACGTTGCCAGAGGACAATCCTATACCTCGCCATCGATATAGGAAGCTAATGATACAACATTTTACCTCACGTTGCCCGAGGACCATCCTATACCTTGCCATCGATATAGGAAGCTAACTTTACCAAGTGGATCCACTAGCTTAAGTTTACGGATTCATCTAAAAAGTATGACCCGTTAACTCCCATGTTGGCTACATGGCTCTTATGGAGAGTTGAGTTTATAGGAACTCGTGTCTCCAATTTGGTGCTCAAGACTACTCCCAAAAATACTTAGCTCATAAGTGTTTCAAACACATTTTTCTTTATTCGAGATAATTACTCAAAACTTAGCCCAAAGGCTCTCTTGGAAATCGATGTTCCTTTCTTACTCAAATGTAAAAACATTTAAAAACCTCTTTGGGAAATACATAATTCCCTAATAACTTTCGAGAAATGAACTCGACTTTATGCTCTTGACTCAACTTGAAACTCTTACTTGACTTAACTTGAAATTCTTAACTCTTTACTTGACTTAGAACTCTTGAGCCTCAATAGTGAAGTTAAACATTCAATAAAGACTCATGACTTAACTTTAAAACTTGCTTGACTCCCTTCTTGAACTTATAGACTTAACCCTTAACTTCACTTGAATTGAAACTAACTTTCCTTGAATCGAAATTATGAATTCAAAGTGTTTGATCACATGTTATGGATGAGTTCTTGATGTTTAGACATGACTTGGAGTGTCAAAAACAACTATAAAACATAGGTACAACACCTAGGAACATGCATGAGAAAGTGGGGAAAGAATGGGAAAACTTGGCGCTCTTGGCGCTTTGAGAGGCGCAGAGCGCCAAGCCAAAAACTTCAGAGATGGCCTGCTAGCGCTCTGAGTGGCGCGCCGCCCCAAGGGGGAAAGTTCAGAGTCCCTCTTGGCGCGCGCTGACAGGCGCGAATCCCTACCCTTTTTCCCCGAAAACTTGACTTTTCTCCTTAGTTTTCTCCCACTCTAAACCTTCTACACCTCAAAGTGTCCATCCCCAAACACTTAAAACCATAAACCTCTCAATATAACATAGATTCAACTCATAAACACCACCGAAAACACACACCAAACCAACAAGAACTACAACACAACACAGCTACAACTTCAATAATTCCAACCAACAACTTCAACAACAAATCCACTCTTTTCTCTAATCATAAAAATGAGCTTGGTGTGTGGGGGAAAGGATAAACCCACACAAAGAACTCACATACCTAAAAGGGATCACCCCCGACGATATCCACGACGATCTTCGACGAAAACTTGCTCCTTTTTCTCCTTTCTCTCCCCTTCTTTTCTTCTTCACTCTCAAACCCTTACTTTCACTCTTAAAAATGAGGAAAACTAATCACCATTCAATCTTACAACTTAATATATATCAAAAGTCAAGGCTAGGGAAAAGACCAAAATACCCTTAAAATTTTCGGAAAGATTTCCTGCCAACTGCCCAACTTTCAAAGGGCATAACTCGCTCATACGAACTCGGAAACGAGCAAACTTTATGGCGTTGGAAAGATCATTCCACGGACTTTGCAAACATAACAGGAACAACACCTAGATCATCCTGAGATAGGATTTATAACTGTTCAAAGTTGGCCAAAAACTCATTATTTTCCATACTTAGCCAATTTTTTTTCAGATTTGAAATTTTTTCACATTTTTCCAAAAATGGCTATTTCCAATTTCAAGCTTTTTCCAAGTTATTTCAAATTGTCGGATGTTACAATATCTCCCCCTTGGGAACATTCGTCCTCGAATGGGGTTACTCTTACAAGGCTAAGGGTGTAACATTTACTCAAACACCCAGCAAGCCACCATGCAAACACAACAACATCAACAACATGCTTACTATAATTTAAAGAGCACTAAGAAGGAAATTAGTACCTTGGTCTACATTTCCTCTGGGTTCAAAGAGATATGGGTATCTCTTCTTCATGTCCTCCTTAGCTTCCCAAGTGGCTTCCTCAACAAATTGGTTCCTCCAAAGGACCTTAACTGAGGCTACATTTTTCGTTCTCAACCTATGAACTTGCCGATCTAGAATCTGAACAGGAATCTCCTCATAAAATAAGCTATCATTGATCCTTACACTTTCAGTCGGTAGGATCAATGAAGGATCACCCATGCACTTTTTCAACATGGAGACATGGATACCGGATGAACCGCTTCTAGTTTCTGCGGTAACTCAAACTCATATGCAACATTGCCAATCCTCTTGGCTATGCGGTAAGGTCCAATATACCGGGGACTAAGTTTCCCGTTCTTACCAAACCTCATAACCCCTTTCATAGGTGAAACTCTCAAATATACCCAATCATCTATTTCAAACTCTAACGCCCTTCTCCTAACATCAGTGTAGGATTTCTGGCGACTCTGTGCTGTTTTCAATCTCTCTCGAATCACTTTCACCTTCTCCATAGCTTGGTGAACTAAATCTGGTCCTATCAACCCTGCTTCACTAACTTCAAACCATCCAATAGGAGATCTACATTGTCTCCCATAAAGAGCTTCGTATGGAGCCATTTGGATGCTGGAGTGATAACTGTTGTTATATGCAAACTCAATAAGAGGTAGGTGATCCTCCCAATTACCTTTGAAATCGATCACACAAGCCCTCAACATATCTTCTAAAGTCTGAATAGTACGCTCTGCTTGCCCATCAGTTTGAGGATGAAAGACAGTACTCAAATTCACCTTGGAACCCAAGCCTTTCTGAAAAGATTTCCAGAACTGTGCACCTCTATCTAAAATAATGGAGATTGGGACTCCATGAAGTCTCACCACTTCTTGAATATACAACTTGGCATAATCTTCTGCTGAATTGGTAGTCTTTACCGATAGAAAATGGGCTGACTTTGTCATTTTGTCGACAATCACCCAAATAGAATCATGCTGTGTGCGAGACCTTGGCAATCCTGTGATGAAATCCATATTGATCATCTCCCACTTCCATTTTGGAAGTTCTATTCTCTGAGCCAAACCAACGGGCATTTGGTGCTCAACTTTCACTTGTTGGCAATTTGGACACTTAGCAACAAACTCTGCAATGCCTCCTTCATGCCATCCCACCAATAAACTTCTTTCAAGTCACGATACATCTTTGTAGAACCTGGATGAATGGAATATCTGGAGTTGTGAGCTTCATCCATAACCCTCTCTTGGAGTTCATCTATCATAGGTACACACAACCTACCTTGATACCTCAATATTCCATCTCCCCCTTGTTCAAAAGCTAACACTCTTTTCTTTTGAACATTTGCTTTTAACTCAAGCAAAATGGGATCTTGATCTTGTTTCTCTTTCACTTCTGACACTAGTGCTGACTCGGCCCCGTTTGTCACTGCTATACTTCCTTCTGCGGAATCCATAAGTCTGACTCCCAGGCGTGCCAGTCTGTGCACATCTTTTGCTAACTCTCTCTTCTCTTCTTCAATATGGGCGGTACTACCCATAGACAATCTGCTTAAGGAATCAGCAACGACATTAGCCTTACATGGGTGGTAAATAATACTCAGGTCATAATTCTTAAGTAATTCTAACCACCTCCTCTGTCTGAGATTGAGCTCTTTCTGAGTAAGCACATATTGAAGGCTCTTATGATCCGTGAATAAATCAACATGCACACCGTACAAGTAGTGACGCCATATCTTCAAAGCGAAAACTACAGCAGCTAACTCTAAGTCATGGGTTGGGTAGTTCTTCTCATGAACCTTCAACTGTCTGGAGGCATAAGCTATAACTTTGCCATTCTGCATCAACACACAACCCAAACCAACTCTAGATGCATCACAATACACCATGAAACCTTGTGTACCTTCTGGTAACGTCAAAACTGGAGTTGTAATCAACCTCTTTTTCAATTCCTGAAAGCTTTTCTCACAAGCTTCAGACCATTGAAATTTTTCTGCCTTTTGAGTCAACTTTGTCAAAGGAGATGCAATAGACGAGAACCCCTTAACAAACCTTCTATAATAGCCAGCTAAACCCAAGAAACTCCTAATTTCAGTTGGAGAGGTGGGTCTAGGCCAATTCTGCACTGCCTCAATTTTTCGAGTATCAACTTTAATACCATCACTGGACACAATGTGACCTAGGAACGCCACAGACTTAAGCCAAAACTCACATTTAGAGAACTTGGCATACAACTCCTTATCTTTCAAAGTCTGATGAACTAGTCTGAGATGACTAGCATGATCTTCTTCATTCCTTGAATAGATTAGTATGTCATCAATGAAAACGATAACAAACACATCTAAATAAGGTTTGAAGACTCTATTAATAAGGTCCATGAAAGCTGCCGGTGCATTTGTCAACCCAAAGGACATAACTAAAAACTCAAAATGACCATATCTGGTCCTGAATGCTGTCTTTGGAACATCACATTCCTTTACTCTTAACTGATGATAGCCTGATCTGAGATCAATCTTTGAAAAACAAGTGGCACCCTGAAGCTGATCGAAAAGATCATCAATCCTCGGAAGAGGATACTTATTCTTGATGGTAACCTTATTCAACTGGCGGTAATCTATACACATCCTAAGGGAACCATCTTTCTTTCTCACAAACAAGACCGGAGCACCCCAAGGTGAGACACTCGGTCGAATGAAACCCTTCTCTAGGAGATCTTTCAACTGCTCTTTCAACTCTGCTGGTGCCATTTTATATGGTGGATAGAGATAGGACGAGTATCTGGAATGAGATCTATGCCGAACTCTATTTCTCTCTCAGGAGGAATTTCGGGTAGATCATCAGGAAAAACTTCTGGAAACTCTCTAACTATAGGAACTGATTGAAAAGGAGGTATCTCAACACTAGAGTCATGAACTCGGACCAAGTGATAGATACAACCCTTTGAAACTAACTTTCTCGCCTTAAGGTACGAAATAAAACGACCCTTAGGCGCTGCTGAACTGCTACTCCACTCTATGACTGGCTCACTCGAAAACTGAAACTTGACTGCTCGAGTTCTACAATCTATCGATGCATAACAAGCATGAAGCCAATCCATACCTAGAATGACATCGAAATCTACCATGTCTAACTCAACCAAGTCAGCCATGGTGCTCTTGTGATTGATGGAAACAGGACAATCACGATAAACTCTTTCTGCTAGAATAGACTTCCCAATAGGTGTAGAAACACAAAAGGGTTCACAAAGTCTTTCAGGGAGAACATCAAACTTATTTGCAACATAAGGAGTTACAAAAGATAAACTTGCTCCTGGGTCTAACAAAGCATACACATCAAAATCAAGGACTTTGATCATACCAGTGACAACATTCAGAGAATTCTCTTGCTCGTGGCGACTAGTAATAGCATAGAGGCGATTTGCTCCTCCACCGGTACTAGAAGTAGCTCCTCTAGGTGCCGTCCTGTCTGGTGGAACAACTGAAGAGGATTGGGCCCTTCTGCCCAGATTTCCACTAACTTGCTTGTTCTTTGGGCACTCCTTCATGAAGTGACCCTCTTGTCCACACTTAAAGCAACCCGACTGGCCTTGACGACACTTCCCTGGATGGACTTTACCACACCTAGCACATGCAATAACCCGGTTACTTCCTTGTGCCATACTATTATGAGACTGTGCAGGTCCAACTCTGAAATTCTGTGAAATCTGTCCAGTGTACTCACTTTTATTTCTGGGTACAGGTGCACTAGTAGATGATGGAATAGGTCCCCTTTGCCTTTGTTGAAAAGACGGACGGTTCACATTACCTTTCTGCTGTCCGGACTCATTACCGGTCTTAGATCTCTTATTTCTGAACTCTTCTCTGTCCCTCAGCTTCTCTTCCTCAACTTGCTGTACATAGACCATCAACCTTGATATGTCCATGTCCCCGATAAGCATTGCAGCCCTACCTTCTTTACTCGACAATCGAGACAGTCTAGCAACAAACAAACTCATTCTACTCATCATGTCCGCAACCATCTTCAGAGCATAATAGGAGAGTTGTGTGAACTTCAGACTATACTCATTAACACTCAAGGACTCATGTTTAAGTGTGAGGAACTCACGTACCTTGGCATCTTTCAATTCTTGAGGAAAGAAACGCCCCAAGAAAGCTTCCTCAAAACAGGCCCAACTAGCGGGTAGTGCATTCTCAACTCTGCCCCTTTTCCATTGGTTGAACCAAGTTCTAGCAACATCTTTCAATTAATATGCAGCTAGTTCAACCCGCTCATTATCTGCCACATGCATCACATCAAAAATCTTTTTCAGCTCCTCCATGAAGTTCTCTGGATCCTCAGTAGTGCTTGAACCCATAAAACTCGAAGGATTCATCCCCAAGAACTCACGAATCCTAGAAGTATCAGCTCATTCTTGCCGAACTCCCATTTGCTGACCCATCTGATTAGTTACAACTTGACTCAGAATTCTAATTGCCTCTTTGAACTCAGCATTAGAAACTTCCCCTTGATCTTGCACTCCCGGGGCATAAGGTAACTCTGGCTCATCCACATAACGTCTAGGAAGACGCCCTCTGCCAACTCTTCATGGAGGCATGACTATTTGAAACACGTGCAAGCATGAATTAGAAAGAAACTCTTTAGAGATAAACTCTAATGCACGAGACGAGTATGAAAGAAGTGAGAAATTTTCCTAAATGTTGCAGCCTCCTAATTATAGATGTGGCGCGCTTCACACCGATAATTAGGAATCTACAGACACGGCTTCATAGACTCCCTAAGACTCTCGAACTCTGTGCTCTAATACCAAGTTTGTCACGCTCCGAGCCTACACCCTGGACGTGACTGGCACTCGAAGACCATCACTGGCCCCCAAGCGAACCCTTGGCCTGACTTTCTTAACTCAACATAATAACTCAATGCAATGCAAGGTTTTTAAAACAACCTGCTTAAAATAAAATTTGGCCAAAAAGGCAACTCGAGTCTCAAAATAGAATATTTACATATATACATAGATGAGAGA
The DNA here is from genome assembly GCF_019186545.1 of Solanum stenotomum. Lineage (NCBI taxonomy): Eukaryota > Viridiplantae > Streptophyta > Magnoliopsida > Solanales > Solanaceae > Solanum > Solanum stenotomum. The sequence continues at coordinate 58,654,096 of NC_064285.1, read as the reverse complement.
CTCCAAACCAACTGACTGACTGTCTATGAAGCCTCTAAAATACTGTGGGGGATGCTGGGACAGGCCCCACGACATCCTCATAAAACAAAACTTGAGAGAACAAAATAACCGAGTCTTTCGAAATGCAAAGAGGCTCACCACTGACTCTGAAGTACTCAACTGGATCAACGGCGAACCGAATGCTGGCCCTGGGTACCTGTGTCTGCATCATAATAAGATGCAGGCCAACTGGCATCAGTACATTGAATGTACGAGTATGCGAGCTGGAAAGCTAAACCACCACTCAAGCTTGAAAGGAGTACAAATGAACTCTTACCTTGGCTCTGTTTAACTCTTGAATAACTGAACTCAATATATAAAGCAATACGACACATGCTATATATAAAGCTTGTAAAACAATGTAAACAACTTGGTTTGTTAAAGATAAACCATAACAACTCAACTTTACTTATATAATAAGTAATATAACTTTAGTGGGAGACTCTTTCACCGGCAATCGCCACTATGAGCCTTAGTGGAGATACAACGTTTTACCTCACGTTGCCCAAGGACCATCCTATACCTTGCCGTGATATAGGAAGCTAATGATACAACGTTTTACCTCACGTTGCCCGGGGACCATCCTATACCTTGCCATCGATATAGGAAGCTAATGATACAACGTTTTACCTCATGTTGCCCGATGTAACACCCCGTATTCAAAACAGACTAAAAATGCAGATTTCGAGAAGTTGCAGTTGCAACTTACGGTCACCATCCACGGACCGTAGGTCAGACCACGGCCCGTGCTGGTGGACCGTGGTTCACCACTGCAACCCCTCCCCAGCCAGCTCAGAAAAATTGGCTAAGTCTCGACCCACGGACAGACCCACGGTCCGTAGATCAGACCACGGTCCGTGGTCTGTGTCCGTGGATCAAGACCTCCTTACCCAGCCTCTGACACGAACTACGGTTGACCAGCACGGACCGTCGTTCGATCCACGGTCCGTAGGTCTAACCGTAGATCGAAGGATAGCAGCCAGTTAGCTGAAAATTCTGATGGGTCAACTTCAGATGGTCATAACTTTTAGCACAAAATGAATTATGTGTCCCATGACCTATGGTTAGATAGATAATTGAATTATCTTTCCAACGCCACCTAGTTTGCTAAATTCCGACCTCCGAGTAAAAAGTTATGCCCGTTTTAGTGAAGACCTGTCGGGCAGACTCGAACTACGGACCCAATCTACGGACCGTAGATTGACCTACGGCCCGTAGGTCCAAACCGTCGATCACTCCGACAGCAGTTAATTCAGGGGTCTTTTGGTCTTTTCCTATTTCGTTTAACCCCTAAGATACGTCGTTTAAACCCTAAATCATGAGGTTTTAATTAGTTTAAGCCTAGAAACATAACTAGAACTTACCTAAGTCAAATTCATTAATCAAAACTTAGAAAATTAGAAGCAAGAGAGGAGAAAAAGGTCAAGAACCCTAGTTCAAGAACGCAGCGAGGTTTCTTCAGTTCCAGCCCCGAAATCGAAAGATTTCTCCGTGGAATTCGTCACCAGGTATGTGGGATTTCACTAGTGGGTTCCTTTCGCCCATTAGGTCCCTAGAATTCAGTCAGATTCTTGATTCCATGATTATGAACAGACCTAGGGTTTCTAGAATTATAGCAGATCATCATGAATTAGTTATTTAAATGTTCCAAATCAGATTATCATGTTATTGCTCAGTTTATCGCATGAATTTCAGAACCCTAGCTATGTATTTCTTTAGTTCTTGAATTACACATGCTAGGTCAGATATTTCAGTATTCAGTTTTACATGCCTCAGTTTATGAATGCATCATTATCAGATTAATTGTTGCATTCTCAGTTTGCATGTTCAGTTTCGAGCTATCCAGTATTTACAGAAATTCAGTCATAACCAGTTAACCACTTAATTCATTGGGAGTAGCATAATACCGAGTTGGACTAGGGTTTCAGCGTACCCATATAGTCCCAGAACTACGAGCCACGTAGGTGTAAGTCCCCTCTGTGGGCAACATCAGTTTAGTGATCACGCCAGCATGCCTCTATACCTCTGGCAGGGTATATTGGGTCCTCTCGATGGGGCGTATACATCGGACTCCACATTTAGCTCATGTGGTTTTATGTCGGTTATTAGTAGCTCCCACAGTTCAGTCAGACTCTATTGCATTGACCATATTTCAGTACAGTCAGTATTCAGTCTCAGCATGTTATAAATTTGGTCATTGCATCAGTTAGCTCAGTATTCAGTATTTTCAGTATCTATATCATGTTCAGATTATTTCATTGCTTTATTGCTTTGTTCAGTTATATGTTATTTCAGCTTTACTCTATCCTGCATGCTCAGTACCTTTCAAGTACTGACGCATACGTGCGCTACATCTTCTCGTGATGTAGGTTCAGGTTCTCAGTATCCAGATCACGCTTAGATCGATTCCCGATCTCCAGTTCAGCAGCATCAGTGGTGAGTCCTCATTCTTCGAGGACAATAGTCATGAGTTTCTTTTCAGTATTTTTAGTCTTTAGTTTCAGTTTTGCTAGATCTAGTTGGGGCATGTCCCAACATTTCTAGTCAGTTTAGAGGCTTATTTCAGACATAGTTAGATTCAGCTTAGTATTTGAGTTTGATAACTTCTTTGTATTAAACTCTCAGATTTGATATATTCAGTTATAGTATATGGGTATTCCCCATCTTTTCAGATTTATTTATGATTTAGCTTCCGCATCAGTTTATTATCTTTAGTATGCTCATGATCATGCCAGCAGGGTTAGCTTGGGATCACTTGTGGTCCTAGGTCCCGTGTCCGCGTCTTGGGGGTAGCTTGGGGCGTGACACCCGAGGACCATCCTATACCTTGCCATCGATATAGGAAGCTAACTTTACTAAGTGGATCCACTAGCTTAACTTTACGGATTCATCTAAAAAGTATGACCCGTTAACTCCCATGTTAGCTACATGGATCTTATGGAGAGTTGAGTTTATAGGAACTCGTGTCTCCAATTTGGTGCTCAAGACTACTCCCAAAAAAACTTAGCTCATAAGTGTTTAAACACAGTTTTCTTTATTCGAGATAATTACTCAAAACTTAGCCCAAAGGCTCTCTTGGAAATCAATGTTCCTTTCTTACTCAAATGTAAAAACATTTAAAAACCTCTTTGGGAAATACATAATTCCCTAATAACTTTCGAGAAATGAACTCGACTTTATGCTCTTAACTCAACTTGAAACACTTACTTGACTTAACTTGAAACTCTTAACTCTTTACTTGACTTAGAACTCTTGAGCCTCAATAATGAAGTTAAACATTCAATAAAGACTCATGACTTAACTTTAAAACTTGTTTGACTCCCTTCTTGAACTTATAGACTCAACCCTTAACATCACTTGAATTGAAACTAACTTTCCTTGAATCGAAATTATGAATTCAAAGTGTTTGATCACATGTTATGGATGAGTTCTTGATGTTTAGACATGCCTTGGAGTGTCAAAAACAATTATAAAACATAGGTACAATACCTAGGAACATGCATGAGAAAGTGGGGAAAGAATGGGAAAACTTGGCGCACTTGGCGCTTGGAGAGGCGCGGAGTGCCAAGCCAAAAACTTCAGAGATGTCCTGTTGGCGCTCTGAGTGGCGCGCCGCCCCAAGGGGGAAAGTTCAAAGTCCCTCTTGGCGCGCGCTGACAGGCGCGACGCCCCACCCTTTTTCCCCGAAAACTTGACTTTTCTCCTTAGTTTTCTCCAACTCTAAACCTTCTACACCTCAAAGTGTCCATCCCCAAACACTTAAAACCATAAACCTCTCAATATAACATAGATTCAACTCATAAACACCACCGAAAACACACACCAAACCAACAAGAACTATAACACAACACAACTACAACTTCAACAATTCCAACCAACAACTTCAACAACAAATCCACTATTTTCTCAAATCATAAAAATGAGCTTGGTGTGTGGGGGAAAGGATAAACCCACAGAAAGAACTCACATACCTAAAAGGGATCACCCCCGACGATATCCACGACGATCTTCGACGAAAACTTGCTCCTTCTTCTCCTTTCTCTCCTCTTCTTTTCTTCTTCACTCTCAAACCCTTACTTTCACTCTTAAAAATGAGGAAAACTAATCACAATTCAATCTTACAACTTAATATATATGGCGTTGGAAAGATCATTCCACGGACTTTGCAAACATAACAGGAAAAACACCTAGATCATGCTGAGCTAGGAGTTATAACTGTTCAAAGTTGGCCAAAAACTCATTATTTTCCATACTTAGCCAATTTTTTTGAGATTTGAAATTTTTTCACATTTTTCCAAAAATGGCTATTTCCAATTTCAAGCTTTTTCCTAGTTATTTCATATTGTCGGATGTTACATTGCCATCATATTGAACGCCTTAACTAAGTGGATCCACTAGTCTATGCTAAAAAGCACTAAGGAATCATCTAAAAATTATAATCCTTTTCTACCCATGATGGCTACATGGTTTATGGAGACTCGAGTTATTATGAACCCGCGTCCCCATATCGGTGCTCAATACTACTCCTAAAAATATACTTAGGTCATATGTTTTTGAAACAAAAATCTTTCTTTGGTTTGAGATAATTACTCAAAACTTAGCTTAAAAGCTCTCTTGGAAATCGGTGTTTCCTTTCTTGCTCAAATGTGAAAACATTTTTAACTCATGGGAATACTTAGTTCCCATATAATCTTTGAAGAAAAGAAATTTGCTCTTACTCTTTACTCAACTCAAAGATTAACTCTTGAAAACAAAGTTAAAACGTTTGTCAAAGACTTTTGGAAATCTTTATGAACTTCTCTTAACTTGACTCTTACTTCTCTTGGCTTGACTCTTAACTTTCCTTGAATTTAATTATGGATTCTAGAATTGTAATTTGTGATAGGAAAGATCTCATGTTGTTTAGGAGTGTTTTTAGATAGTTAAATATGAAAAAAATCAAGAAATCACTGTTTGGAAGCAAGTCCGCATGCAGAGATAGTTAAATATGAAAAAAATCAAGAAATTGGACGACTTTTGATGCCAAAGGTTTAAATTCTCAGACTCTTTCACTCTTATGCATTTTCATATTTCCAACCTTACATTTGCACATTAGTCCCTATATTTTTGCATTTGCTAAGTGTGTTAGTTCTTGATTTGTGCTCGGAACTTGGATTGCATTGCTGCCTAGCGATTCAATCCCAATTTAATCAACATTTATGGTTGGTTTTTCGATCCCCAAGTTTATTTTTGATGGTTTGAACTCTTATGCAAGTGATCCTATTGTATTGTCGTATGTTGAGCCTCTCTAATAGGATTAAAATTGTTTGAATGCCTATTTTTAAATTTGAAAACATTACCCATATTGATCTAAACATTGAAACCCCGTAATTTGTCATATTGGATTATGTTAAATCTTGTGGGGTTGCACTCGTATGATATGGGTCCTGTTTGAATTTGAGCAGTGCATTGTTTGATTTTGTTTTCGGATATTTCTGATATTTCGAGGTTGGATTCGAGAAGATGGATTAAAAATAGGCACGTTGGGTCGTTTGGTGAGTTGGGTCGAGCTCGTCGAACAACTCGGCGGTTCGCCTAATGCCCCCATTTCGCCTTTAAATTTATGCTATATCTAATATTTGGCTCTGTAATTTTTGGCGAGAAGCCTAGGTCGCCGAAGCAATTTGGCCACTCGCTGATCGGTTCAACGAGTCTGCCTGAAACTGATTTTCAATGCTTTGATTCAAATATTTTCTAACTTTGCCGTGAAGCTTTGCAGACATGGATAGAACAAAAGTTGTTGGGAAAATCATGCCACCCCTAAACATTAGAGCACAAAATTTTAAAATGAATGAAGAGAGGTCGACTCTTCCAAAGAAGGGCAAGCAAAAACATCCATCTAGGGATAAAAGCAAGGGCAATAGGCCTACTCCCCGAAATACCTTTGTTCCTTCATGGGCCCGGGGACTTTTCTATGTTGTATAGAGATTTTTGGCAGATACACCTGTGGTGGTCCCTGATGAGTCTGGTCCTATTGTTTCTTTCACAGTGACTCCGGACACTGATGCCCAAATCTAGACCGATGCACCGGGCACTGATGCCCAGACAAATGGAGTGACTGCTTAGCCAGGATCCCCTCTTTACCTCCCTCTCTGTCTTTTATTTATTTTGACTTATGGATATTTTTAGTTTGTTTGCATTTGAAGACAAATACTTTTATTTGTAGTGGGGTGAGTCTCACCTCTCTTTTGTGATTGATGTTTTGATTATATTTGGGCTAAATCTGCTTTTTTGTGGATGTTTGAGCATGTGGCTCCTTTTGCTTTAAATTGTAAATGATTTTGACCCTTCCAAAATTTTCGCCCACTCTTGTATGTGCTTGAATGTGGCTATTCTTTAGCAAATTTGAGTCTCGGTTTTGACCAATATCAATGACTCAAATAGTGCTCATAATCGAACGAACATGAATGTGCGGCTAAAATGAGACCAAATGAAGTGACATTGACAATATGTGAACTCTTTGCATCTCGTTGTGACTAGCCAAGTATCAAATTAATTCTCTTGTGATGAACGTTGAACACTTGTGAAAGTGTGAAATCTTGTTTGACTTTGGTGTCGATGTCTTGTGTGATAAGCTTACTGTGAACCATACATGATAACACCTAGAATTTTCCCCGTTGGTCCGGTCGACTAAGTAAGGCTATCTCTTGATATGATCTTAGGCAACTTTGATAAGTGTGAGTCAATTTGACATATACCTCTTTTGTGGCATACCTTGTGAATGTGTGAACCTCTTTTGAACACCCCTTGAGCCTTAGCCTTCTTTGGAAGAAACTTGATGAAAATGTGACATTTCTTAATCCACTACCTATAATCCTCATGATTTGCGGTTGATTGAATAGCCAACTTAGGCTTTTGGTGTGGTGAAAAGAGAAGGTAAGTCAAGAAGTGCAAAAAAAAAGTCTCCTTTAACCCATGGTGTTGAGAAAAATGGAACCCCAACATACAAAAAAAAAAAAAGAGAAAAGAAAAACAAAAGAAAAGAATGAAAAAGAAGAAGTTATGGAATAAAGTTATGAAAATGCGAAAAGAAATTGGGTTTCCAACAAACCATGGAAAGTGAATAATGGGATAACTTGTGAGCACAAATGAAAATAATGAAAGAAGAGGAAAGGGAGTGTTGTCAGCACCACATTTCATAAGGATGACAATCACTAAGCCTAAATGACTATACCTTTGCACTCGGCTCCATTACAAGCCTTGAAAAGACCTTTTTTATCTTGAATGAGCTGAAACAATTGTCAATTGGAAAATACGGGCAAACTTATGGGTGAAAGCATGCATTGTGTTCTTCTTTGTGAGTGTGAGTGATGCATTTCATTCCAGAACTTTAAATGAATAAACCATTGTGTGTGAAAATGGAATCATTCATTTATGTGAGGGCATTTGAATACCTTTGTTCAGCTCGAACTAGCATTTGAAGCAAGTATTGTGAGCTCAAGAATCTTTGATAATTGTGTGTCACAACTTGATTCTTTGAGTATACAATTGATCATTTCATGAGTAAGTTAAGTCTTTTTGTATGCATTCATGACTGAGTCTTGTGTAGCACTTTTTGAGACATCCTTTTTGAACTGCTGAACTTGAGTTTTACTTGAGGACAAACAAAAGATTAAGTTGAGGATGTTGATGAGTCCATAATTTAGACTCATTTAGGGCTTTATTTTGATAGAATTAGTGTCCATAAATGTATATTTTGTCTCAATAACTGATAAATCCTTAACTTTAAGGTATTTGGAGTTTCAGGCAAAGCATGGACACTACTTGGCAAAAAGGAACAAAGCGGCTGAAAAGACGAAGAAAAGAAGGCCTGAGGATTGACTAATACATTAGGCGAGTCGCCGAATGGCCTTAATCTCACCCAATGTTCCAGTGTGCTGAGCCCTGAAGGAAAAGATCAAATCGGCGATAAAAAGAGCAGTCAGCGCGTCGCCGAGCAGTTCCGTGAAGCTGTACTTTATCGCCCAATGATTCAAAACGCAAAGATGTTGAAGGCAAAAGCTAAAAGGCAATAAACCAGACCAAAGGGCGAATCATCGAGTGTATCGGCGAGCCCGACTAACTGCGCCGAGTGGTCCTTCGCATCACAAATTTTTGAACACTATAAATACTTGTTTAAATTATTAGCTTAGTATCAATTTTTAGACAGAAAATTATTTCTGAGACTTAGAATATTTCAGTTTTTGTTCTTTGAGTTTTGGGAGACATTGTTCTTGTGCTTGAAGGTTTTGAAGGTTTTCAACTCCAAGAAATTGGAAGTGGGAATCCAAGAATCTTCATCCTAGACGTGTGTAAAGACATTTTCTAACATACCCACTTGATGGAAACACTTGTTGGTATCAATTTCTATCTCTTTTTCATGTCTAGCTAAAACTCTAATTCTTGGGGTGTGATTTTGTGAATATGAGTTAAATTTACTGTTGGATGTTGCTTATTGTTAGTCTATTTGTTGTTTATTATGTGATTTCATTTAGTAGTTGTGTTTAAACTTAATGAGATTGTAGTTGCAAATACGATTTCATCTTAGTGTTTTTGGCTTGCTCGAGAGAGAGGTTTTAAAACTAAGACTACTAAATCGATAGCCGGTGGTTATTGGGTCGTGGGTTCAGCTCGAGAGAGTGAATCCTAGGACTTCTCCCACACATTCAGCTCGAGAGAGTGAATGGGCTAAGGCGAAGGTTGTGCTTAAATGCTGCAACTCGGTGTTCGAGAGAAATCGAGTTGATTCGGCGTAAGTTGCTCGAGAAAGAATTTACCCCACTAAAGTCTAGCCTAGTTACAAATATTTAGCAATTTACTATCAATAGCATTTACCCGATAGTATATTTTATCCCATATTCCTATCACATCCCAAGAATCCCGTCTCCCTATCTCGTATCTTTATATTTTTCTGACTTTTGCTTATTAGTTGAGTACAAAACCCCCCATTGATAATTGACATTCGTGTCACCCATAGATTTAATATGTTTTTATTCATTAATGTTTATAGCTATGACTAATTAGAACATGATTTTACTTTTCTATTAATTCTTGTAACCATTCCCTTGGGATCGACCCCAACCCATTTGGTTGAGTTATATTACTGCACGCGATCGTTGACACCTAAATTGGAAGTCGTGTTTTTGATTACGTCTAAAACATCAATTTCACTAAGTTTGGCACTCACCTACGAGACCGACCTATGACTCGTACATAAGATGATGGACCATTCTAGTGAACTGTAAAAAAGGTACTGAATTGATTTAAAAAGATTGTTTTTCTCACTTCCTATGGTTCCCATCTATGGCCTGTAGAAGTTTCTACAGTTCGTAGATGGGACATGTAGATACAGACCTTGTAACACCTCAAATTTGAGAAAGGCTAGAAAGGGGTCAAAAAAGGCAAGTACAGAACCTAAGAGTGGACCACGGAACCCTGCATAGAGCTCTAGATGGGCCGTGAAGGGGACCACAGTCTATTTAGAGGGCTCGTTAAGAGTTCCCAGGGCTGCCAGACAAGTCTCCCTCCCACAAGTGCCTAGACGTCCCATGGTGAGGTTGACAAGCCGTCCAATGGCTCGTCAAGTCGCCACTCAGAATGAGGTCTTCTCTCCTAGCCGCTGGTCAAGGACAATGACGACTAAATTGCCCGTGAAGCCCCACACAGAACATGATGTCATCCATAAAGGGATACAGTGAAGTCTACCAGGCAGAGCTCATTCACGACTCGTTAGACGGGCCGTGAAGGCCTCCATGAACCCAATGCATTAACTTTAAGTCAGGGTCTTTTGAGTCTTTTCCTAAATGTTTTAAATCAATACTATGTCATTCTACCCTTTACGCAAAGCCCTACATAAGAAATTTTACCCCCAAAATCACCTAATTCAATTCATTCTCTCGATTTCCCAAAAGAAGAACAAGTTTATCCTCCCCAAATATTTCTCTCTAAGAAGAAGAAAAAGAAGAAGACAAGTTAGGGTTTCAAGATCAAGTCTCCAATTCACCATTGATTGTGGGATTTATACTCCAAGGTATGATAGTCTTCATCTATGGATCTCTTTCCTCCATAGAGCTCCTAAATTCTCCAAGTTTCAAGTTAGAAATCTCCAATTGAAGTTAGAGTTTTCTTCTATGTCATGGGTTCCTTTCAATATTGGTTCAATTGATTATTTTATGAACTATTATGTATGAATTGAGATAATTCCATAGTTTAAGATGAATCCCCATGATCCCATGCATAACCCGTGTTTTTAAGCTATGATGATATAATGTGTATTTTGAATCATGAAAGATGAGTTTATGAAGATATGCATGTTATTTATGAAAGTGATGAAAATGATTTAAGATTTGCTTTGAGAGTGAAGCATAAATGTTGTTGTTGTTGTTGTTAAAGGATTTCTCACATACCACTCAATACATGCATGTGAAAGGGTTTTCTCACATACAGATTCTTAGAGTTGAACGGTTTTCTCAACTAACTGAGAATCAAGTTTTAGGAGCTATTATAAAGAACCCTAGCTTGGATTGGCTATTTGATATGCCTTCCATGAAAGATAAGTCCTGTAAAGAGTTATGACTATTCTGTGGGATATATGCTTAGCACCGAGAGGATATTGAGATGGAAGCTCTCTCATAGCTAGAGGTCGGGTTTCTAGTAGCAATCTCCTTAACCCATACCTATCTACCACCATAGGAAGATTGTCTTAGATATACATTAGCTAGTGGATCCACGTAAGCTAGAAGTTAAGGTTTTTGCCTTGGAAAAAAAGGACACCCTTTTTCGGTGTGGGGCAGACACCACATTTCATGTTATAGCTCACATGTAGAGCTGTCAAAATGGGCTAGGCCGGCCCAACCCAACCCAACCCAACCCCTGAATTAAATGGGGTTGGGCTCAATTTTTTCAGCCCATTTAGGAACGAGGCTTTTTAGCCCAGCCTCATTTGGCCCGCTGGCCTCGTAGGCCCAACCCGCAAGCCTCAGAGGCCAGCCCGCGGACTATGAATTTTAAAAATATTTATTATATATATTTTAAGTAGTGCTTTACTTGTTAAGATTTTGTCAATAAATATTTTTAAAATATCAATATAAAATCAAGACTATATTTTTTACATATCTTTTACATTTTAGGGTCATTAGCCCACTAAATTTTCTTATTAGCCTAAGTTCATTACTCCAATATAACTATGAATCTTTGACCTCTTTTACTTTTGTTTTTATGCCTAATTTTCACTTCTCTTTTATTGTCTTGTTTATGAAAATAATGATCATGCAATGTTTTTTTGCTCGGATGAATCTTATGAATGTTGTATCTTGGCTATTATGTATTTGTTTTGTAAATATTCACTGAAGTATGTGTAATTCATGAATGAATTTATGTATGTATTGATGTCGTGTCCATCGGACATCAATGTTCGTATCCTTTCTAAGAGAAAAATGTTGACCATTTTGTGGTTGAAGGGCCAACTCGTCCCAACTCATTTAACTCTCTAGCCCGTTAGGGTTGGGTTGGGTAGGGCCAGCCCATTTTGACAGCTCTACTCACATGGTCTCTATGTCGGTTAAGGTTACTTCCCACAATAATCATGAACTAAGGTTACTTCAAGAAGTATTTTACAAGTGTTCAAAAATGAGTTTTACTTGCATTTTGACCATGATTATTATGATGGTTTCTAACCTTTTTTATGGTTTTGACTTGGTCTTTGCATGTTATGAAAATGTCCTTTTTAGCATGATTTTAATACTCTATGTATTGCGATCATACTTGGTACATTTTTGTACTAACACATACTCTTGCCTACATTGTTATTCAAATGTAGGGTCCGACGCTCTAATTCTGCAACCCCGTGGCTAGTAGTCACTTTGGTTATATTGAGTAGTGGTGAGTCCTCATGTTTTGAGGACTGAACCTTTTATTGTTTTTCATCTTTACTTTTCAAATGTTGTACGTGATGCCAAGGTTACGTCCCGATCACTCTTGACGTAATACATGGCTTTGAGACTATGTAGACTTCCGCTTCTTTTTTTATTTACAAACTCTATATGATATGAATTGTCTTTTAAAATCTTTTGATTTTCTATTATCCTTTTTATGCATGTTAAGTCAACCCTATCAAGAATTCTCACGTCAAGAGAGGCCAAATCACTAAAAATACACTTGATCGCATCGGAGACCACACCAATCATTCCTGAAATACAAACTGAGCATGAAATAATACGGGAAAGGCAAAATAGTTATTTCACAAGTCAAAAGAAAATCACAAGAAATGGGACATTACATGAATCTTGAAGAAATTTTTTGAAAGATGAACCCTAGCCTTGGTGTTTCTTGAAGTTCTTGAGCGTAAGAATTTAAGAGTGAATGAGAGGGTTTTTATTATGAAAAACTAATTTTCTACATGTTTAGGGCCATTTAGATGACTCCCTAAATGATTTTAGGAAAAAAAA
>NC_064285.1:58609409-58634016 GCF_019186545.1 Solanum stenotomum | reverse complement strand
CCCCACCCACCCCGTACCAGCCCCCCCCCCAAAAAAAAATTTAAGTTTGTTTTTAAAAAATATTTTCAATTTCAAAAATTATTTTCTACCCTAGTAAAAATAAAAGATATTTCTCAAAAAAAAAAATTCATTCATAAATCAAACACTAAAAATCTTTTCCGGAAAATATTTTCTACTCACCAACCAAACATGAGAAAATAAGTCAAAAATCAACTTGTTTTCCAAGAAAACATTTTCTAGGAAAACATTTTCCTTCATACCAAACACACCCTAAATCTCAACCTCATTCAAGAACACATATCAAGAACATCAAATTTTTCAACCTTTTTAGGACTTCACACTGAAATAAACGTGGTTGGCACGTGGGTGAACGAACCCAATGTTATGAAAGTCTCACATACCTCGTAGGGCTTGCCCCTTGACGAAATCCATGACCTTAGCTTCAAGAATTTACGATTCCTTGCCTTCTCTTCTCCTTTCTCCTATTCTTTTCTCTTCTCTCAAAACCCTAACTCAAATCTCAAAAGCGTAAACTGACCAACTTCAGTTTAGACCCCAACTAATTACCAAAGAACGAAATTAAGTCATTGGGTATGGAAAAGACCAAAATACCCTTCCAAAATCCGTATTGGACTTTCCTTATTCAAACAACCCAACTTTCAATGAGCATATCTCACTCATACGAACTCGGAATTACGCAAACTTAGCGGCGTTGGAAAGATAATTCCAAGATCTTTCCTACAGTATCTGGAAACACACCTAAATCATCCTGATCTAGGGGTTATGGTCGTTTGAAGTTGACCAGAACTCAAACTTAAACAAATTTCCAGATTTTTCATTCTTTCCAAAAATGACTATTTCCAATTTTAACGTCTTTCTAGTTCTTTCAAATAGCGAGATGTTACAGTATCTCCCCCTTGGGAACATTCGTCCTCGAATGAGATTACTCTTACTAAGCTTAGGGTGTAACATCTAACATTCAACTCAAACACCTAACAATCAAATCTAACACATCAAGTATAAAAATTAAAGGGTACTAAGAAGAGAATTAGTACCTTGGTCTGGAATTTCTCCGGGCTCAAAGAGATGTGGATATATATCTTCTTCATATCCTCCTCAGCTTCCCAAGTAGCTTCCTCAACAAATTGATTCCTCCAAAGGACTTTGACTGATGCTATTTCCTTGGTCCTCAACTTGCTGACTTGGTGATCTAAAATCTGAACCGAGATCTCCTCATAGGATAAGTTATCCTTGATACCAATATCTTCAGTTGGTATGATAAGTGAAGGATCTCCCATGCACTTTTTAAACATGGAGACATGAAATACCGGATGAACCGCTACTAACTCTTGTGGTAGCTCTAACTCTTAAGCTACATTGTCAATCCTCTTGGATATTCTGTAAGGGCCAATATACCGAGGACTAAGTTTTCCCTTCTTACCAAATCTCATAACACCCTTCATGGGTGAAACTTTCAAGTATATCCAATCATCTACTTCGAACTCTAACTCCCTTCTCCTAACATTAGTGTAGGATTTCTGACGACTCTGCAGTGTTTTCAACCTCTCTTGAATGACTTTCACTTTCTCCATAGCTTGATGAACTAAGTCTGGTCCTATCAACCCAGGTTCACCAATTTCAAACCATCCAATAAGAGATCAGCATATTCCCCCATAAAGAGCTTCATAAGGAGCCATTTGGATGCTAGAGTGGTAACTATTGTTGTAAGAAAATTCAATAAGGGGTAGATGATCATCCCAAATTCCTTTGAAATCAATCACACAAGCCCTAAACATATTCTCTAAGGTTTGAATAGTGTGCTCTGCTTGACCATCTATGTAAGGATGAAAAGCAGTACTTAAGTTCACCTTTGAACCTAAGCCTTTCTGAAAAGATTTCCAGAACTGTGCAGTAAATTGCGCACCTCTATCTCAAATAATTGAAATTGGCACCCTATGAAGTCTACTACCTCTTGAATATACAACTTAGCATAATCTTCTGCCGAATGGGTAGTCTTTACCGATAAAAAGTGGGCTGATTTCGTCATTCTATCAATAATCACCCAAATAGAATCATGCTGCCTGCGAGACCTTGGCAAACCTGTGATGAAGTCTATATTGATCATCTCCCACTTCCATTCCGGAAGTTCTATATTCTGAGCCATAACACCAGGCCTTTGATGCTCTACTTTAACCTGTTGTCAATTCCGGCACTTATCAACAAACTCTGCAATGCCCTTTTTCATATTACTCAACCAATAAACCTTCCTCAAATCGCGATACATCTTTGTGGGACCCGAATAGATAGAATATCTGGAGCTATGAGCTTCCTCCAAGATCCTTTCTTGGATCTCATCCACCCTTGGTACACACAACCTACCTTGGTACCTCAAAACACCATTTCCCCCTTGTTCAAAAGCCATTACTTTTAGCTTATGAACATCTACCTTCAATTCAAGCAAAATAGGATCTTGGTCTTGCTTTTATTTCAATTCTGACTCTAAGTATGATTCATCCCCATTCATCACCATTATTCCTCCTTCTGTGGAATCCATTAGTCGAACTCCTATTCGTGCAAGTCTATGAACATCTCTCACAAGCTCTTTCTTATCTTCCTCAAAATGGGCGGTACTACCCATAGACAACCTGCTCAAGGCATCAGCAACAACATTAGCCTTACCTGGGTGGTAAAGAATACTCATGTCATAATCCTTGAGTAATTCTAACCACCTCCTTTGTTTGAGATTAAGATCTTTCTGAGTAAACACATATTGAAGACTCTTGTGATCGGTGAACACATCTACATGAACACCATAAAGATAATGGTGCCATATTTTCAAAGCAAATACTACGATAGCCAACTGTCACTCCCCGAGCCTACACCCTGGACTTGGCTGGCACTCGAGAACCATTGCTGGTCTCAAGCGAACCCTTGGCCTATCTTACTTACTCAGCGGAAGACTTAGACGTACGAAAGAGAATCCAAATACAAGATAACTCAACATGTCTCAAACTGAACCCATAATGTTTTAAAATAAACATTTAACTTAGCCAAAATGACAACTCAAATTTGAACATAAGCCAATAACAAAATGATGATGAATGAATTTAACTAACTGACTGTCTGTCTGTGAAGCCTCTAAACAACTGAGATGGATGTCGGGACAAGCCCACGACATCCTAATGAACTAATAATAAAACTGAAAGCAATAAAAAGGACCCTTTGGAGCAAGGAGGCTCACCATAAGACTCTGAGTGCTCAAACTGGATCAATGAGGCGCTGGATGCTGATCCTGATTACCTGCCTCTACATCATAATAAGATGCAGGCCAACTAGCATCAACACATTAAATGTACGAGTATGCGAGTTGGAATGCTAAACATAACATAGACTTGAAAAGATTCTGAAAGAAACACTTACCTTGGCTCTTCTCAACTCATGAATAACTCTACTTATAATAAAACAATAAGGCACATGCAATATATGAAAAGCTTTATAAAACGGTAAAAACAACTTAGTTCGTTAAAGAAAAATGCAATAACAAACTCAACTTTACTCATAACAAAGTAATATAGTTTTTGTGGGAGATTCTCTAACCGACAACCATCACTATGAGCCTAAGTGGTGATACAACGTCTTGCCCACGCTACCAGAACTGTCATATACTTTTCCATCATATAAAACGCTTAACTTAGTGGATGCACTAGCTTATGCTAAAACCATCTTAAGGAGTCATCTAAAAAGTATGATCCTTTACTACCATGATGACTACATGGTTTATGGAGACTTGAGTTAATATAAACTCGCATCCCCATATCGGTGCTCAATACTACTCCCAAAATATACTTAATTCATATGTTTTAAAAACAAACTTCTTTCTTTGGTTTGAGATAATTACTAAGCTCTCTTGGAATCGATGTTCCCTTTTCTTGCTCAAATGTGAAAACATTTATAAACTCTTTAGGAATACTTAGTTCCTTTATAGTTTTTTGAGAAATAAACTCAACTCTTTACTCTTTGCTTAATTTGAAACTTAAGTCTTAAAATAAAGTTAAAATGTTTGTTAAAAACTTTTGAAAACTTTAAAAACTTTGCTTTGACTTGCTTCTTAACTTCTAGACTTGACTCTTAACTTCTCTTGACTTTGATCCTAACTTTACTTGAATTGGATTATGGATTCAAGGTTCATGATCTCATGTTTATGGATGATTTCATGATGTTTAGATGTACCTAAGAGTGTTGGAATCAACTATAAAACATAGGTACATTGCTAAGGAACAAGTACAAAAAGATGGGGGAAGAATGGGAAGAACTGGCGTCCCTGGCGCTCTGAGAGGCACGGGGCGCCAGCCCTTGAGATTCAGGGACCAAGTTGGGGCGCTCTAGCTGGCGCATCACCCCAGAGCCCCATATTCAGGGACTTCTTTGGAGGGCGCTGGCTGGCGCAGCTCCCCACCCCCTACCTCAGGTGTTTGACGACTTTTCTTCTCCGTTTTTCAACTCTAAACCCTCTAAACTTCAATGGTTCCTTCCCCAAACACGTTGAATCATTTATAACCTCAATATATGATAGATTTAAACTACACAACCCCCAAGAAATTCAAACGAAACTTTCAACAATGTTCATCAAGAACTCAATTTCCAAACTTTCAAATACTTAAATTTGCTGAATTTAATCATGGTTGGTGCATGGGTGAACTAACCCAATGCTATGTGATCTCACATACCTTTTTAGGGATCACCCCCGATGAAATCCACAAGCTATCCTTGACAAAATCGACGAATCTTGAACACTCTTCTCTTTTCTCCTCTTTTCTCCTCTTCTCCAAGCCCTAGCGTAAAGTTCACTTTTCTAAACTGACTAAAATCTGACTTTACCCCAATTAAACTCCTAAAACGAATTAGAATAATTAAATTACCCTTCCAAAATCCGAATTAGACTTTCCTTAGTCCTACAACCCAACTTCCAAGGGGGATAACTTACTCATACGAACTCGGAATCGCGCAAACTCGGCGGTGTTGGAAAGATCATTCCATGAGATTTTCAACCATATCTAGAAGTACACCTAAATCATGCTGAGCTAGGAGTTATGACCGTTTGAAGTTGACTAAAACCCAACTTTTCCTAACTTAAACAAATTTCTAGATTTTCATTCTTTCCAAAAATGACTATTTACAACTATTAGCTTCTTCCTAGTTATGTCAAATTGTGAGATGCTACACCAACTCTAGATCATGTGTTGGGTAATTCTTCTCATGAACTTTCAACTGTCTGGAGGCATAAGTTATCACTTTGTCATTCTGCATTAACACACAACCCAAACCAACTCTGGACACATCACAATACAAGACAAAAACTTGAGTACCTTTTGGTAAGGTCAACATTGGGCAGTAGTCAGCCTCTTTTTCAATTCCTGAAAGCTTTTCTCACAAACTTCAGACTATTGAAACTTCACTGTTTTCTGAGTCAACTTGGTCAAAGGGGACGAAATAGATGAGAAACCCTCTACGAACCTTCTATAATAGCCAGCCAAACCCAAGAAACTCCTAATATGGGTTGGAGATGTGGGTCTAGGCCAATTCTGCACTGCCTCTATTTTCTTAGTATCAACTTTAATTCATTCTCCAGACACAATGTGACCTAAGAATGCCAGACACTCAAGCTAAAACTAAAACTTAGAGAACTTGGCATACAACTCTCTATCCTTTAGAGTTTGGAGAACTATTCTGAGATGACTAGCATGATCTTCCTCATTTCTTGAATAAATTAGTATGTCATCAATGAATACGGTAACAAACATATCTAAATAAGGTTGGAATACTCTATTCATAAGGTCCATGAATGTTGCAGGTGCATTGGTCAAACGAAAGGACATAACTACGAACTCATAATGACCATAGCGGGTCCTGAATGTTATTTTTGGAATGTCACATTCCCTTACTCTCAACTGATGGTAGCCTGATCTGAGATCTATCTTAGAGAAACAAGTAGCACCCTGAAGTTGATCGAAGAGATCATCAGTTCTCGAAAGGGGATACTTATTTTTGATGGTAACCTTGTTCAACTGGCGGTAGTCTATACATATTCTAAGGGAACCATCCTTCTTACTCACTAATAAGACCGGAGCGCCCCAAGTGAGACACTTGGTCGAATGAAACCTTTATCTAGGAGATCTTTCAACTGCTCCTTCAACTCTATTAACTCTACTGTGTCATTCTGTGTGGCGGAATAGATATAGGACGAGTTTCTGAAAGAATGTCTATACCGAAGTCTATTTCTCTCTCAGGAGGGACTCCGGGAAGATCATAAAAAAAGACTTTTGGAAACTCTTTTACTATCGAAACTGACTGAATATGAGATATCTTAACACTAAAGTCATTAACTCGGACTAAGTGATAGACACACCCCTTGGAAACTAACTTTCTCTCCTAAAGGTATGAAATGAAACGACCCTTAGGCACTATTGAACTGCTACTCCAATCTATAACTGGCTCATTAGGAATTTGGAACTTAACAACTCGAGTTCTACAATCAATGGAGGTATAACAGGCATGAAGCCAATCCATACCTAGAATGACATCAAAATCTACCATGTCTAACTCAACTAAATTAGCCATGGTGTTCTTGTGATTGATGGAAATGTCACAATCACGATATACTCGCTCAGGTAAAATAGACTCCCCAATAGGTGTAGAAACACAAAAGGGTTCACAAAGTTTCTCAGGACGAACATCAAAATTATTTGCAACCTAAGGAGTCACAAAAGATAAACTTAATGCTCGGTCTAGAAAAAGATTAACATCAAGAGTAAAGACTTTGATCATACAAGTGACAACATTTGGAGAATTCTCTTGCTCTTGACGACTAGTGATCGTATAAAGGCGGTTTGCTCCTCCGCCAGTACCGGAATTAGATCCTCTAGGTACAACCCTGTCTGGTGGAGCAACTGATGAACATTGGGCTCTATTTCCTTGATTCCCATAACCTTTCCGGTTCTTGGAGCACTCTTTCATGAAGTGACCCTTTTGTCCACACTTGAAACAACCTGTGGAGTAATCGTGACATTTACCTGGGTGGGTCTTACCACACATAGCACAGGTAGGAGCCTAGTTACCTCCTTGTGCCACACTACCTTGAGACTGTGCATGTCTAGCTCTGAAGTATTATGAATTCTGACTATTGTAATCACCTTTGTTTCTGGGTGCAGGTGCACTAGCAAATGATGGAGCAGGTCCCTTTTGATTTTGTTGGAAAGAAGACCGGTTCACATTATTTCTCTGCTGCCTGGACTCATTCCATGTCTTCGCTTTCTTGTTTCTAAATTACTTTCTATTCCTCAACCTGTTGCACATGGCCATCAACCTTGCTATATCCATGTCCCCAATTAGCATGACTGCCTTGCCCTCTTTTCTTAACAGACGAGACAACCCAACAACAAAAAGACTCATCCTGCTTGTCATATTCGCAACCGTCTCTGGAGCATATCGGGAAAGTTGGGTGAACTTCAAGTTGTACTCATGAACACTTGGTGAATCTTGCTGATGGGTGAGAAACTCTCGTACCTTGTCCTCTCTTAGTTCTCGGGGAAAGAAACACCCCAAGAAGGCCTCCTCCAAACAAACCCAACTCGCAGGTGGTGCTCCCTCAGCTCTACCCTTCTTCCACTGGTCAAACCAAGTCCTAACAACATTCTTCAATTGATAAGCAACTATTTCAACTCGCTCAGCATCGACAACATGCATGACCTCAAATACCTTTTGCAATTTCTCAACAAAATTCTATGGATCCTCAGTAGTGCTTGAACCAGTGAAACTTGGAAGATTCATCCTCAAGAACTCTCGGATCCTCGAAGTATCAACTACTTCCTGTCTAGCTCCTCTTTATTGCCCAACCTGGTTAGTCACAACTTGGCTTAACATTCGAATCGCTTCCCTAGACTCAACATTCATGACTTCTCCTTGGGGTTGCACTTCAAGTGCATTAGGTACCCCTTGCTCCTCCACGTTCCTTCTAGCAGGACGACCTCAGACAACTCTTCGTGGAGGCATGATTAACTTAAAGATACGCATAAGTACGAATTAGAAGAAACTTTTTAGAGATCAAACTCTACCACACGAAATGAGTGTGAAAGAAGTGAGGTAATTTCTAAGTATTGTAGCCTCCTAGTTATAGATGTGGCGCGCTTTACACCGATAACTAGGACTCTACAGACACGACTTCATAGAATTCCTAGGACTCTTGAACTCTGCGCTCTGATACCAAGTTTGTCACGCCCTGAGCCTACACCCTGGGCAGAATTGGCACTCGAGAACCATTGTCGGCCCCAAGCGAACCCTTGGCCTAGCTTACTTACTCAGCGGAAGACTTAAACACAAGAAATAGTCTTAAAAAGATAACTCATGTAATGTCTTAAAGAAATATTAAACTTATCCAAAATGGCAACTCAAGTCTTAAACGTATAAAACTGAAAATAGAAAGACTAAAGAACTATAGTTACTCGTCTATGAGGCCTTTAAAACAAAGAGGGATGTCGGGACAAGACCCCCGATCATCTTAACAACTAAAATACTAAAAACAAAGTAAATGGAGTCCTCCGAAAGCAAATGAGGCTCACCAACTGACTCCGAGTGCTCAACTAGATCAGCGAGGCGCTGAATGCTATCTTGGTTACCTATATCTGCATTATAAAACGATGCAGACCAAATGGTATCAGTACATTGAATGTACGGGTATGCGAGAGGAATACTAAAACATATGTATGCTTGAAAAGAATCTGAAAGGAATACTTACCTTGGCTTTACTCACTCATGAATAACTTAACTCAAATGCAAAGTAAAACAACAATAATGGTGCATTTATACAAAACATTTAAAACAGTAGTAGCAACTCAATTTGTTAAAGAAATGCAATAGAAACTTAGTTTACATATATAGTAATATAATATTGTGAGAGTTTCTCTATCGACAACCATCACTATGAGCCTAAGTGATGATACAATGTCTTGCCCACACTGCTAGAACTATCCTATACTTTGCCATCATATAGAATGCCTTAATTAAGTGGATCCACTAGTCTATACTAAAAAGCACTATGGAATCATCTAAAAAGTATGATCCTTTTCTGCCCATGATGGCTACATGGTTTATGGAGACTTGAGTTATTATGAACCCGCGTCCCCATATCGTTGCTCAATATTACTCCCAAAAATATACTTAGCACATATGTTTTTGAAACAAAACTTTCTTTGGTTTGAGATAATTACTCAAAACTTAGCTTAAAAGCTCTCTTGGAAATCGGTGTTTCCTTTCTTGCTCAAATGTGAAAACATTTTTAACTCTTGGGAATACTTAGTTAATGTATAATCTTTGAAGAAATGAACTTTGCTCTTACACTTTACTCAACTCAAAGCTTAAGTCTTGAAAACAAAGTTAAAACGTTTGTCAAAGACTTGTGGAAAACTTTATGAACTTCTCTTGACTTGACTCTTAACTTTCCTTGAATTGAATTATGGATTCAAGGAGTTTAATATGTGATAGGAAAGATCTCATGATGTTTAGGAGTGTTTTTAGATAGGTAAACATGAAAAAAAAATCAAGAAAACACTGTCTGGAAGCAAGTCCGCGACGCGGAGATGTATTTAATTATTTGGTGAAAATAATTTTTGAGGCAGAACGGTCCGTGACCGCTCCGCGACTCTTGGAAGAATTTTCCCATTCTGAGGAACAGGTCCGTGACACGGACCTGGTACCCAGATTCTCCCAACTTTTTCCTAGTTCATTTTCCAGCCCCAATTTCGCCTAAACTTAGTTCTTTTTCCCAAATTCTCTTAAGATTCACATACCAAGTAAATGTACCCAAGAACCTAACTTCAAACAACTCTATAGTTCGATGCAATAGTCTCAAGAACTCCTCAATCTCAGCCCAATTCAAGAACAAAACAAATTCAAGAACACATATCAAGAACATCAAACGTTTAAACCTTTTTAGGACGAATTCGCACTGAAATAAACATGGTTGGCACATGGGTGAATGAACCCAACGTGATGAAAGTCTCACATACCTCGTAGGGATTGCCCCTTGATGAAATCCACGACCTTAGCTTCAAGAATTTACAATTCTTTTCCTTCTCTTCTCCTTTCTCCTCTTCATTTCTCTTCTCTCAAAACCCTAACTCAAATCTCAAAAGCGTAAACTGACCAACTTCAGTTTAGACCCCAACTAATTACCAAAAAACGAAATTAAGTCATTGGGTATGGAAAAGACCAAAATACCCTTCCAAAATCCGGATTGGACTTTCCTTATTCAAACAACCCAACTTCCAATGGGCATATCTCACTCATACGAACTCAGAATCGCCCAAACTCAGCTGCGTTGGAAAGATATTTCCAAGATCTTTCCTACAGTATCTGGAAGCACACGTAACTCATCCTAAGATAGGAGTTATGGTTGTTTGAAGTTGACCAGAACTCAAACTAAACTTAACTTAAACAAATTTCCAGATTTTTCATTCTTTCCAAAAATGACTATTTCCAATTTTAACTTCTCTATAGTCCCTTCAAATAGCGATATGTTACATTTTATGTGAAATGATTTTTCTATAAGTATGTGTACTTGCATGATATATTGAACAGTTGGTGTTATATGCTGCTATTCTTATTGAAAATTTCTATATTTGTAATATAAAGTTTTTTTAAAATAACATTGATAGAGATTAAAGGCCCTTTATTCAAAATAAATGTATGTAAAAAATCGAACCAAGAAGCCCAAATGAAATAACTAAATGCAAAATGAAAAATCTCCGGGCCCAGTCCATCAAGGGAACGGGCTAGGGTTATATAAAGTTTCGTACAAAGTAGGGTTTATTTCTTATCCTTTTACTCTCTTCTCCGCCTTTCTCTCTTCCTTGTCTACCACTGCATCTCAACAAGCTAACACTGCCATGATTGTCCGTTTCTTTTTGTTGTGGGTGATTGAAACCTACCTTCGTATCTCCTATCTTCTTTCTCAACTTGCAAAAGTAATTAGCTACCTCCCTTTACATTCTTCTTTTCGTCAATTTCTATAAATATTTGACCTTCTTTTGCATTTTGTAGAGGTATCTTCCGGCGGATGCAGTGGATTCCAAGATGATTTTGACAGAGGTACCAAGTCTTGAGTGCTTTGGAAGAAATTCTTTGTAAGCTCCTTCTCCTTCGTTTCTTCATTTTCTTTTGTTTGTTTCCCCTCTCTGATATATTTTGTTTTTTGTAAATGAATCACAGTTAGAGATATCCAGATTCTCTCGATCTCTTTCTGAAAAACTTGCTTTTCCATTTCAATAATTTATATTGCTAATCTTGAATTTAAGGAATTTAATAATAGTGTTTCTTAATTGATTGTTGAACTTTTATTTATATTAGACTCTATATAATGATTGAAACTAATGAATTTTTGATTCCAAATTTAATATGAAATAAACTTTGACATAACAATGTGGCCTAGATGCAAAAGACTCTTAAGACTTTAGATGTGTCCATGATGCCTCATAATGTATCTTGTTTTTATTTTGGAATATACATAATATGGTATTGTTATTCCTGTGACGCTATTAATATATTGAAATATTATTAATAACTCCAATAATAATATTTATTTGTGCTTATTTGCGTCAATTGTAGATGCAAGTATATGACATTCTAGATTTGGCCTTAGTGTTTAACAATGTCCAAAGAATCGCTTAGTCCAACAACGTTTACTTGGTGCTATAGATAAAGTGAATTATCTACTTATTATTATTTGAGTGTTTTATAGCTTTATACTAGATATTAAGATTTAATCTATAATATGTGTAAAATTCCTTTTATCTGTGAAATAAATATAATGTGAAATCTATAAAAATGATTGGGAATAACACTAATACACCTAAAATTATGAAAGAAAGAACAATCTAGATCACTAGTTCTTCTTTCTTCTCTCCTTTGAAACTGTTGTGTATGGCCTTTGATTGGAAATCTGTTCATACGAGTTTCAATAGCTTAGGATTCTGTGGATCGATTCCTTTATATAGTAGCAAATTAAGTCATGTCGAACCTTAATTTATTTTTCCATAATGTTTCATACTCATTTTCCAAATATGCAACCTGTTCAATTTAGAACCCCCTTTTGATTATGACAAACAAAGCAAGTATAGCTATGCAAGTGTATCCATCTACTCATCCCATTCACCATATTGCTTATTGGAGAAACTGTTTTTGACCTACTTAGTTCTTTAATAAATCGAAATAAATATATCTGCTTCTATTTGTGTGTCATAATTCAGACGTCTAATATAAGTAAGGTTGATTAGATTTTTAGTCATTTTACAGATGGGTATTGTATCTACCAATTCAATCAAATAAATCTATAAAAATGAAAATTATTTCTAGAATGATCATTCAGATCTTACTTTCGTACTTGTCAAGTGTTTAGTGTGTGGATCTTAAAGAAATATACTTAACAAAGGTATTTGCATATTTGTGAAGCTTAATTTGTAGTGAACTACAATGTCGTTTTTAGTATTAAACAAGTGTACTATCAAGAATTCTAAGGCATGGTCATTGATTTATTTATTTTAGCTTAGACTTTGCGTTATGTGTGTGTGTATATATATATATATATATATATATATTGTCAGAACCCGAGTCTACACCCTGTACGTGGCCGACACTCGAAGACCATTGCTGGTCCCCATGTGAACCCTCATCCTGACTGACAACAAGCGGAAGACTAACTCAAGCATGCAAAAGCTTGAGAATTGAATAAAAATTCATGAAACTGAAATACAAAACTTTTAACTCAAATGAAAAACTCTAAATATAAAACTAATATTCAACTCGCCATAAAATAGACAACTTAAGTCTTTAAACATTTAATAAAATAAATGAATAATACATACTTCTCAACTATAGTGATTATCTATGAAGCCTCTAAGTGATAAAGATGGAAGTCGGGATGACCAACGACATCCTGACTAAACTGAAAAGTAAATGAAATCCTCCGGAAATAAGAAGGCTCACCATAGCTAACTCGAACTCCCAGATGTATCAACGAATCTCCTGTTGATGATCTCGAATACCTGTGTCTGCGTCATGAAAAGATGCAGGCCAAATGGCTCAGTACGTGGAATGTACGAGCATGTAAGAGGAATTCTAAAGCATAAACATAAGCTTGAAACTTGATAAAAAGGAAGCATACTTACCTCTTCTCAAACTTACTCAACTCAGAAGTACTCAAGGATAAGATACTTAACTCAGAGATAAGATAATCAACTTAAAGATATGATATTTGACTCAGGGTACTCAACTCTGGATACTCAACTCAATATGACTGAACTCATTTCAATATAAAGCTATTTAAAACAAGTGCAATATAAAGAAACAAATTGTTTAAAAATATGCTATCAACTCTGTGTGTGCAAAGATACAAATAACTCTGAGATGTATTTAAAAATACAAATAAAATGATGTGTATAAAAATTGCAATAACTTCTGTGGGAGATTTTCTAACCGACAACCATCACTATGAGCCTAAGGGATGGTACAACGTTTTATCTCACGTTGCCAAGGACCGTCCTACACCTTGCCATCGGTATAGAACCTGAACTACTAAGTGGATCCACTAGTCTATGCTTAAAAACACTAAAAAATCATCTAAAAAGTATGATCCTTTTTCTGCCCATGATGGCTACATGGTTTATGGGGGCTTGAGCTAATATGAACTCGCATCCCCATATCGGTGCTCAATACTACTCCAAAAATATACTTAGGTCATATGTTTTTAAAACAACTTCTTCTCTGGTTTGAGATAATTACTCAAACTTAGCTTAAAAACTCTCTTGGAATCAATGTTCCCTTTTCTTACTCAAAACTCTTTTGGAAATCTCAGTTTCCTCTCATCTTAAATGTGAAAACATTTACTCTTGGGAATACTTAGTTCCCATCTATCATTTTAAAGAAAATGAACTTTACTCTTACTCTTTATTCAACTTCAAAGCTTCAGTCGTAAAACAAAGTTTAAACATTTATAAAGGACTTCTTAAAATATGGTTCATGCCGAATGATAGACATGAATGGCTCAATGCAAGGTTTTCAATAACCATAGATAGAACTCAATACTTGGAACTCAAGAACTTCAATGATACTACTCATTTCAAGAATGCTCAACTCAGAGGGTTCATGCGGAATTATGAACATGTACTACTCAACTCAAGGACTCAAAGATACTTCTCACCTCAAGATTGATCGACTTAGAGGGTTCATGCGGAATTATAGGCATGAACTACTCAACTCATAGACTTCATGGGAAATAGGTATTAGTCCCATGATTAGAAATATAATCTCAAAGGGGATTAGGAACTCAATACTCAAGACTTAGAACTCGAAGATACTACTTCTTTCAAAGATACTAAACTGATGGAGTTCATGCAGAAGTTATGGGCATGAACGACTTGACTCAAGGGTCAATATGTCAATAAGGAACTCAGGTATACGACTCTTCTCATTCTCATACTTACTTCTCAAAACTTAAATCAAATCGATGGTGGATCCCAAAGGATTCACAATTGAACTCAAAGACTTTCTTAGACTCTACTCTTAACTCTCTCTTGAATGTGAATTATGAATTCAAGAGTTATGGTTCATGATATGAAGGATCTAGGTGATAGTATAGACTCACGAATACATTCTCCTTACTCTCATGCTCACGTACTTGAGTCTTGAAACAAGTTACTAGAAATTGTAGAAGACTCCTCAAAAGAACTCAAAGGGACTCTCTCAAAATGATCGGAAGAACTCTTAAGACTTAACTCTTAACTTTACCTTGAATTTGAATTATTAATTCAATATGATCATGTAATTTATGATTTCTAGGTGTTTGGAAGTAGTTTAAAGTGATTAGAATCAAAGGGAGTGAAGGTACACTTAAAAGGGACTCAAACGGGACAACCAACAGAAAAGAAGTGGGGGCAGGCGACCCTGGTGCGTTCCAGGGGTGGGGCGCCAGCCCCTAACTTCAGAGGCTGCATATGGGCACACTGCAGGGGCACCTCCCCAGCCCCTTGGGTGCATTTGGGGCGCGCCACCCCAGCCTTTCCCCAAGCCAAGTTCAACGAATTTCACCTCTCATTTTCTGATCCTAAAACGCTTTTAATCGCTTTGTTTTCTCAATTTTTCCTTAGATTCAATCACCCAACCTAAGTACACACTAATACACTCAAAACAACACTCAAAACAATCACTTTAATGTCAAGACATCATCAAAACCCCAACAAAACAAGATTCAGAATGAACTTCAAGAACTTAAATCCTTCAACTTTTTGAGAATGAAACTTCGCTGAAAATAATAGGTTTGGCATGTGGGTGAACAAAATAAACACTATGGAAGCTTACATACCTCTTAGGGATCAAACCCATGGCGACAATCCGCAACAACTCTGAAGAATTTCGACGAACGCTTCGATCCTTTCTCTTTTCTCCTCTTTTCTCTTCTTCTTTTCTCCCAACTAAAACCCTAGGCGTGAACTAGGATTATAAAACTGAACCTAATCAGATTAGACCCCTAAAATATTACTAAAAATGAATCAAATCTGTTTGGTTAAGGAAAAGACCAAAATACCCCTTACTATTTCCGGTTTTGACTTTCCTTATCTAGACAGCCCAACTTCGAATGGACATATCTCCCTCATATGAACTCTAAACTGAGTAAACTCGGTGGCGTTGGAAAGATAATTCAAAGATATTTCCTACGGTATATGGTACCACACCTAAATCATCCTGAGCTATGAGTAATGGTCATTTGAAGTCGACCGAAAACTCATAGTTAGCTTAACTTGCAAAATTTCAGATTTTGCTATTTCCAATTTAATTCTTTTTGGAACTCAAGGTGCTACATCTAGTGACCTTAACACTTAAGACATTTTTAATTCCTTGGTAAAATCTCACTCACTACGAAGAACGATTAGAGTCTTAGTTTGAAAATTTTCTGGGGTGTTACCTATATATATATATATATATATATATATCTGTGTGTGTGTGGTATCTTTTAATTAGTTTTAATTTTTGTAATTTCTTTTTTCAATTTTTCCATCAATTTGCTCGATCAGTTTCTCGCCTGAATGATCGTGTAAAAGTGTGTAACTGTAATGGTTCACTTGTTGTCGAACAAGGATGACTTAAATTTTCACCCGAACAAAAAAGCATGGTTAATGTTGCTTTTATGTTTTGGTGAAAATTTAGGCCATCCTTGTTCAATAGCAAGTGAACCATTATTGTTACACACTCTTACACGATTAATCAGGCGTGAAACTGATCGAACCACAAAATGGGGGACATCTTGATTTTCCGGGTAATCAATACTTCATTGTTCAAATATTTGGAACAAGCAGTTGTGAGAAGATCAAGTTCTACAGTGACATTGGCAAAGGAGGAAAAAGAGCACGGACTTACGTGGAGGCAACTATTCCAGTAAATCTGTTTCGACCAACTGAGATAAATAAATGAAGAAAAAGACTAAAACATTTGTTGCATCAGAGTCTGAAAAGGTCACATACATTTTGCTGCATCAATTGGCTCTTATGCAACAATTGTTTTACTCTCTTTTCTTTACTGAATTTATATCAGTTGTTTGAAGCAGCTCAACCGGGGTAGTTTCTTCCACATAGGTCTTTGCTCTTTTTATTACTTTGCCTTGTTGGCCTATATTCATCGACCCCCGTGACTTACTTCTGCCTTTCTATCCAGTTGGCGATAAAAACATGTTAGCTCAGATTTATGTTGGTAATTTACCAATAAATTTTAGTAACAAAAAATTTATGTTGGTAATTTACCAATAAATTTTAAATACTTTTTTTTTTGGTTTCCCATCTGGTGTACTTTTTTTTTTTGGTTTCCTATCCGGCGTCTGGTACCCATATTGGAGCCCGACTAAATCCGAATTCACGCCGGGAAGTCCCACATTGGGGGGTAAAACGCTCTCTAACAAAGGCGACTCCGTACCCAAGGGGAATCGAACCCGAGACATCTTGGTTAAGGATGAAAGAGTACTTACCACTCCACCACAACCCTTGTTGGTAATAAATTTTAAATACGTTAGTATGATTATTTATTTTTCAAATAAATTTACTAATTGAGTGTTAGTTTATTGGTAATATATCATTCAAGTTCAATGTTATGTTAGTAATTGATTGACAATATGTTCAAAATATTATTAACTGAATGATTATTCAATAGTAAAATATTTATTAATTTATTGCATTTAAAAATCTAAGAGCACGTATATAAATCCAAATATATTAATATCAATTTTATAAATCATATTTGAATGAAACAATGCAAAATCTATGATAACAAGTTAAATTAATCTCAATATGACACATATCATTATATAATTTTTTTAAATTTGAGCACGTTTACCAAAAATATTGAGCAAATCTAAATGTTGGCCAAAACTTAAAAGTTAAAACGCCTAACAGCACAAACTGAAAATGGAAGCCTCAAAACCGACACCAACCACCCTATTAGATATAAAAATGACCTTTCGCAGCTAATCGCATTGACGTAATTCTTATCAGAGCACATTTACAAAAAATGTTAAGCAAAGCCAAATTTTGGCCAAAAGTTAAAAGTTAAAACGCCTAACGGTACAAACTGAATATGAAAACCTCAAAATCCAAACCAACCATCCTATAAGACGAAAAATGACCTTCTGGAGCTAACCGCGCTGACGAAATTCAAATTTGAGCATGTTTCCCAAAAAAATTGACCTAATTCAAATTTTAGCCAAAAGTTAAAAGTCAAAATGCTTAACGACATAAACTGAAAATAAAAGTCTCAACACCCGAACCAACCATCCTATGAGACCAAAATTGAACTTATATGGCTAACTGCGGTGACAAAATTTCAATTCAAGCACGATTATCAAAACTATTGACTAAAGTGAAATTTTGGCCAAAACTTAAAAGTCAAAATGCCTAACGGCACAAACTAAAAACGGAAGCCTCAAAATGCGAACCCCCTATCTTATTACATAAAAAATGACCTTCCGCATCTAATTGCACTGACGAAATTCTCATTTGAGCACGTTTATCAAATATATTGACCGAAGTTATATTTTGGCCAAAATTTATAAGTTAAAACACCTAACGGTACACACTAAAAATGAAAGCATCAAAATCCGAACCAACCATCCTATTAGATAAAAAATGACTTTTAGATTTAATTATGTTCACAAAAGTATTGACCAAAGTCAAATTTTGGTTAAAACATTAGATTTAAAACACCTAACGGCACAAATAGAAAATGGAAGCCTCAAAACTTGAACCAACCTTCCTGTTAGATAAAAAATGATTAATATGTTGGTAAATTTTACCAATGGATTAATGATCGGTTGGTATATTACCAACTATTTTAATGATGTTAGTAATTTACTAACTACAATCTTTATTCGTCAGCAAAATTTCCAACTAATTGGATATTGGTTGGTAAGTTTACCAACAAATTACATTTCGTTACTAATTTACCAACACATTTATATTTGATTGGTAAATTTAGTAACACAATCTTGCCGTTGGTAAATGTTTGGTTAGTAATTCATTGGTATTGTCACGACCCGAGCCTACACCCTGGACGTGGCCAACACTCGAGAACCATTGTTGGCCCCAAGCAAACCCTCATACTGGCTGACTACAAGCGGAAAACTGATTCAAGCATACAAAGCTTAAAAACTGAATAAAAATCCATGAAACTGAAATATAAAACTTTAACTCAAATGAAATACTCTGAATATAAAAATAATATTCAACTCGCCATAAAATAGGTAACTTAAGTCTTTAAAACATTTAATAAAATAAATGATACAGACTTCTCAACTATACTGATTATCTATGATGCCTCTAACTGTTACAGAAGGAAGTCGGGACAAGACCCACGACATCCTGACTAAACTGAAAAGTAAATGAAATTCTCCAGAAACAAGGAGGCTCACCATAGCTAACTCGAACTTCCAGATGTATCAACGAAGCTCCAGTTGATGATCCTGAATACACGTGTCTGCATCATGAAAAGATGCAGGCCAAATGGCTTAGTATGCGGAATGTACGAGCATGTAAGAGGAATTCTAAAGCATAAACATAAGCTTGAACTTTGATAAAAAGGAAACATACTTACCTCTTCTCGAACTTACTCAACTCAAGGAATACTCAAGGATACTCAAAACTACTCAAACTTACTCAACTCAGAAGTACTCAACTCAAAGATATGATATTCGACTTTGGGTACTCAACTCAATATAAAGCAACAATATACATGCAATATATGGAAAGCTTTATAAATCAGAAAAAAAACAACTTAGTTCGTTAAAGAAAATGCAATAACAAATTCAACTTTACTTATATATTAAAGTAATATAGTTTCTGTGGGAGATTCTCTAACCGACAACCACCACTATGAGCCTAAGTGGTGATACAACGTCTTGCCCACGCTGCCAGAACTGTCCTATACTTTGCCGTCATATAAAACGCTTAACTTAGTGAATCCACTAGTCTATGCTAAAAGCATCTTAAGGATTCATCTAAAAAGTATGATCCTTTACTACCCATGATGGCTACATGGTTTATGGAGACTTGAGTTAATATGAACTCGCATCCCCATATCGGTGCTCAATACTACTCCCAAAATATACTTTAGCTCATATGTTTTTTAAAAAAAACTTCTTTCTTTGGTTTGAGATAATTACTCAAAACTTGCTTTAAAGCTCTCTTGGAAACCATAGTTTCCTCTTTACTGAAAAACATACTCAAAGGCTCTTTTGAAATCTCAATTTCCTTTCTTGTTTAAATGTGAAAACATTTACTATTTGGGAATACATAGTCCCAATATACTCTTTTGAAGAAATGAACTCAACTCTTTACTCTTTTCTTAACTCTAAACTTAAGTCTTAACACAAAGTTAAAACGTTTGTAAAAGACTTCTTAGAATATGGTTTATGCCGAATTATGCACGTGAACGACTCAATGCAAGGTTTTCAATAACCAAAGATAGAACTCAATACTTGGAACTCAAGAACTTTAATAATACTACTCACTTCAAGAATACTCAACTCAGAGGGTTCATGCGGAATTTATGAGCATGAAACTACTCAACCCAAGGACTCAAAGATACTTCTCGTCTCAAGACTGCTCGACTTATAGGGTTCATGCAGAAATATGGACATGAATAACCCAACTTAACGACTTCATGGGTAACATGTAATAGTCCCATGATTAGGAATGAAGTCTCAAATGGGTTAGAAACTCTATACTTAAGACTTAGGACATGAAGATATTACTCCTCTCAAAGATACTAAACTGATGGAGTTCATCCGGAATTTATGGGCATAAACGACTTGACTCGTAGGTCTACATAACATTATGGAACTCATGATACAACTCTTCTCATTCTCATACCTACTTCCTCACAACTTATTTCAAACCAATAGTTGATCTCAAAGGGTACATAATCGAACTCAAAGGCTTTCTTGAACTCTACTCTTAACTCTCTCTTGAATGTGAATTATGAATTCAAGAGTTATATTCAATGATATGAAGAATCTAGGTGATAGTGTAGACTCATCAATACATTATCCTTACTCTCATTCTCACTTACTTGAGTCTTGAAACAAGTTACTAGAAGTTCTAGAAGACTCATCAAAATGACTCAAAGGGACTTTAACAAAAAGGTTTGAAAGAACTCTCAAACTTGACTCTCAACTCTACTTTGAATTTGATTTATGAATTCAGGGTTATGATCATGTTAGGAATGATTTTAGGTGTTTAGAAGTAGCTTAGAGTAGTTAGAGTAGAAAATGAGTGAAGGTGCACTTTAAACGAACT
Organism: Solanum stenotomum; assembly: GCF_019186545.1. NCBI lineage: Eukaryota > Viridiplantae > Streptophyta > Magnoliopsida > Solanales > Solanaceae > Solanum > Solanum stenotomum. The sequence goes on along the minus strand of NC_064285.1, from coordinate 58,613,134 downwards.
CAAATGGGGCAACCGACGACAAATTGGATGGGGCAGGCGACCCTGGCGCTATGGGTGGCGCAGGGCGCCAGCCCCTAAACTTCAGAGGTGGGTTTGGGGTGCTCTGGCAGGTGCATCGTGCCAGGCCCCCAACCCACAAAATCTGATGAACTTCTTTGCTCGTTTTCTCACCCTAACTCGTCTAGAGTCGAACGGTTTCTTCCCCAATCACTTAGAATCAATTACTTAACATAAGTACTCTCTAATTTACTCAATACATCGCTTAAAAAACTCACTTTGATCTCAAGAAATCATCCCAAACCCAACACAACAAGATTTAGAATGAACTTCAAGAACACCTATCAAGAACTTTAATTCTTCAACTTCAAGAATGAAATTTGCACTGAAACTAACATGTTTGGCGTGTGGGTGAACAAACCCAACACTATGGAAGCTTACATACCTCTTAGGGATTAAACCCATAGTGAAAATCCGCAACAAGATGCAAGAATCTCGACGAATGCTTTCATTCTTTCTCTTTTCTCCTCTTTTCTCTTCTTCTTTTCTCTTCTTGAACTCTCAGCTAAAACCCTAGGCGTAAACTAGGATTATAAAACTGAACCTAGTCATATTAGACCCCTAAAATATTACTAAAAATGAATTAAATCTGATGGGTAAGGAAAAGACGAAAATACCCCTTACTATTTCCGGCTAACTTTCTTTAACTGGGCAGCCTAACTTCAAAAGGTCATATCTCACTCATCCAAACTCGAAACTTAGAAAACTCGGCGGCGTTTGAAAGATAATTCAAAGATCTTTCCTAAAGTATCTGGTAGAATACCCACTAAAGTCTAGCCTAGTTACAAATATTTAGCGATTTACTATTAATAGCATTTACCCGATAGTATATTTTATCCCATAGTCCAATCACATCCCAAGAATCTCGTCTCCCTATCTCGTATCTTTATATTTTTGCGACTTTTGCTTATTAGTTGAGTAAAAAACCCCCCATTGATAATTGACATTCGTGTCACCCATAGATTTAATATGTTTTTATTCGTTAATGTTTATAGCTATGACTAATTAGAACGTGATTTTACTTTTCTATTAATTCTTGCAACCATTCCTTTGGGATCGACCCCAACCCATTCGGTTGGGTTATATTACTGCACGTTGTTGTTGACACCTGAATTGGAAGTCGTGTTTTTGATTACGTCTAAAACATCAATTTCATTAAGTTTGGCACTCCACCTACGAGACCTACCTATGACTCATACATAGGGTGATGGACCATCCTGGTGAACAGTAAAAAAGGTACTGAATTAATTTAAAAAGATTGTTTTTCTCACTTCCTATGGTTCCCATCTACGACTTCTGGAAGTTTCTACAGTTCGTAGATGGGACATGTAGATATAAACCTTGTAACACCTCAAATTTGAGAAAGGCTAGAAAGGGGTCAAAAAAGGCAAGTACAGAACCTAAGAGTGGACCATGGAACCCTGCATAGAGCTCTAGATGGGCCGTGAAGGGGACCACGGTCTGTTTAGGGGGCTCGTTAAGAGTTCCCAGGGCTGCCAGACAAGTGTCCCTCCCACGAGTGCCTAGATGTCCCGTGGTGAGATTGACAAGCCGTCCAATGGCTCGTCAAGTCGCCACTCAGAATGAGGTCTTCTCTCCTAGCCGCTGGTCAAGGACAATGACGACTAAATTGCCCGTGAAGCCCCACACAGAACATGATGTCATCCATAAAGGGATACAGTGAAGTCTACCAGGCAGAGCTCATTCACGACTCGTTAGACGGGCCGTGAAGGCCTCCATGAACCCAATGCATTAACTTTAAGTCAGGGTCTTTTGAGTCTTTTCCTAAATGTTTTAAATCAATACTATGTCATTCTACCCTTTACGCAAAGCCCTACATAAGAAATTTTACCCCCAAAATCACCTAATTCAATTCATTCTCTCGATTTCCCAAAAGAAGAACAAGTTTATCCTCCCCAAATATTTCTCTCTAAGAAGAAGAAAAAGAAGAAGACAAGTTAGGGTTTCAAGATCAAGTCTCCAATTCACCATTAATTGTGGTATTTATACTCCAAGGTATGATAGTCTTCATCTATGGATCTCTTTCCTCCATAGAGTTCCTAAATTCTCCAAGTTTCAAGTTAGAAATCTCAAATTGAAGTTAGGGTTTTCTTCTATGTCATGGGTTCCTTTCAATATTGGTTCAATTGATTATTTTATGAACTATTATGTATGAATTGAGATAATTCCATAGTTTAAGATGAATCCCCATGATCCCATGCATAACCCGTGTTTTTAAGCTATGATGATATAATGTGTATTTTGAATCATGAAAGATGAGTTTATGAAGATATGCATGTTATTTATGAAAGTGATGAAAATGATTTAAGATTTTCTTTGAGAGTGAAGCATAAGTGTGGTTGTTTTTGTTGTTAAAGGATTTCTCACATACCACTCAATACATGCATGTGAAAGGGTTTTCTCACATACAGATTTTTAGAGTTGAACAGTTTTCTCAACTAACTGAGAATCAAGTTGTAGGAGTTATTATAAAGAACCCTAACTTGGATTGGCTATTTGATATGCCTTCCATGAAAGATAAGTCCTGTAAAGAGTTATGACTATTCTGTGGGATATATGCTTAGCACCGAGAGGATATTGAGATGGAAGCTCTCTCATAGCTAGAGGTCGGGTTTCTAGTAGCAATCTCCTTAACCCATACCTATCTACCACCATAGGAAGATTGTCTTAGATATACATTAGCTAGTGGATCCACGTAAGCTAGAAGTTAAGGTTTTTGCCTTGGAAAAAAAGGACACCCTTTTTCGGTGTGGGGCAGACACCACATTTCATGTTATAGCTCACATGTAGAGCTGTCAAAATGGGCTAGGCCGGCCCAACCCAACCCAACCCAACCCCTGAATTAAATGGGGTTGGGCTCAATTTTTTCAGCCCATTTAGGAACGAGGCTTTTTAGCCCAGCCTCATTTGGCCCGCTGGCCTCGTAGGCCCAACCCGCAAGCCTCAGAGGCCAGCCCGCGGACTATGAATTTTAAAAATATTTATTATATATATTTTAAGTAGTGCTTTACTTGTTAAGATTTTGTCAATAAATATTTTTAAAATATCAATATAAAATCAAGACTATATTTTTTACATATCTTTTACATTTTAGGGTCATTAGCCCAAGTTCATTACTTCATTATAACTATGAATCTTTGACCTCTTTTACTTTTGTTTTTATGCCTAATTTTCACTTCTCTTTTATTGTCTTGTTTATGAAAATAATGATCATGCAATGTTTTTTTGCTCGGATGAATCTTATGAATGTTGTATCTTGGCTATTATGTATTTGTTTTGTAAATATTCACTGAAGTATGTGTAATTCATGAATGAATTTATGTATGTATTGATGTCGTGTCCATCGGACATCAATGTTCGTATCCTTTCTAAGAGAAAAATGTTGACCATTTTGTGGTTGAAGGGCCAACTCGTCCCAACTCATTTAACTCTCTAGCCCGTTAGGGTTGGGTTGGGTAGGGCCAGCCCATTTTGACAGCTCTACTCACATGGTCTCTATGTCGGTTAAGGTTACTTCCCACAATAATCATGAACTAAGGTTACTTCAAGAAGTATTTTACAAGTGTTCAAAAATGAGTTTTACTTGCATTTTGACCATGATTATTATGATGGTTTCTAACCTTTTTTATGGTTTTGACTTGGTCTTT
>NC_064285.1:58516514-58609288 GCF_019186545.1 Solanum stenotomum | reverse complement strand
TATTATATATATTTTAAGTAGTGCTTTACTTGTTAAGATTTTTTCAATAAATATTTTTAAAATATCAATATAAAATCAAGACTATATTTTTTACATATCTTTTACATTTTAGGGTCATTAGCCCACTAAATTTTCTTATTAGCCTAAGTTCATTACTCCAATAAAACTATGAATCTTTGACCTCTTTTACTTTTGTTTTTATGCCTAATTTTTCACTTCTCCTTTATTGTCTTGTTTATGAAAATAATGATCATGCAATGTGTTTTTGCTCGGATGAATTTTATGAATGTTGTATCTTGGCTATTATGTATTTGTTTTGTAAATATTCACTGAAGTATGTGTAATTCATGAATGAATTTATGTATGTATTGATGTCGTGTCCATCGGACATCAATGTTCGTATCCTTTCTAAGAGGAAAATGTTGACCATTTTTTGGTTGAAGGGCCAACCCGTCCCAACCCGTGGCCCACTTAGGGCTGGGTTGGGCTGCTATTTTACTGGCCCTTTAATTAAAAGGGTCAGCCCATCCCAACTCATTTAACTCTCTATCCCGTTAGGGTTGGGTTGGGTTGTGCAAGCCCATTTTGACAGCTCTACTCACATGGTCTCTATGTCGGTTAAGGTTACTTCCAACAATAATGATGAACTAAGGTTACTTCAAGAAGTATTTTACAAGTGTTCAAAAATGAGTTTTACTTGCATTTTGACCATGATTATTATGATGGTTTCTAACCTTTTTTATGGTTTTGACTTGGTCTTTGCATGTTATGAAAATGTCCTTTTTAGCATGATTTTAATACTCTATGTATTGCGATCATACTTGGTACATTTTTGTACTAACACATACTCTTGCCTACATTGTTATTCAAATGTAGGGTCCGACGCTCTAATTCTGCAACCCCGTGGCTAGTAGTCACTTTGGTTATATTGAGTAGTGGTGAGTCCTCATGTTTTGAGGACTGAACCTTTTATTGTTTTTCATCTTTACTTTTCAAATGTTGTACGTGATGCCAAGGTTACGTCCCGATCACTCTTGACGTAATACATGGCTTTGAGACTATGTAGACTTCCGCTTCTTTTTTTATTTACAAACTCTATATGATATGAATTGTCTTTTAAAATCTTTTGATTTTCTATTATCCTTTTTATGCATGTTAAGTCAACCCTATCAAGAATTCTCACGTCAAGAGAGGCCAAATCACTAAAAATACACTTGATCGCATCGGAGACCACACCAATCATTCCTGAAATACAAACTGAGCAAGAAAATAATACGGGAAAGGCAAAATAGTTATTTCACAAGTCAAAAGCAAATCACAAGAAATGGGACATTACATGAATCTTGAAGAAATTTTTGAAAGATGAACCCTAGCCTTGGTGTTTCTTGAAGTTCTTGAGCGTAAGAATTTAAGAGTGAATAAGAGGGTTTTTATTATGAAAAACTAATTTTCTACATGTTTAGGGCCATTTAGATGACTCCCTAAATGATTTTAGGAAAAAAAATACCCTTGAAATAATAAATTACAAGAGCTGGAATTTAGAATTTTATTTCATCGGACAATGAGGTCCATATTAACTCTGTGTTGTGGAGCCATCGCAGAGCTTCTGCCAGATTAGAGCATCTCTGGTAAATTATTCATAACTTTTTACTCAGGCTGGATTGATGCATACTTAGCGGGGTTGGAAAGAAAACTCATGGACCTTTAATTTGATAGGTTATGGCTCACCTAAATCTTCATATTCTAGGAGCTATGGTCGTTTGAAGTTGACCCTTATATGAACTCATCCGAAAACATAGCCAATAAAAATGCTTTGAACTTGGCTAGGTGTTAGAGGTCTCTTAGGACCCTAAATCACATTTAGTACCCCTGATACACTTGGTAAAAGACCTTAAAACACATGAGCAAGTAGGACATCACCCGGTTCAAGCTCATATACTTACGACGAATGATTCAGATTCTATGAGTAGATTGTGAGGTGCTACATGCATTCCTACATTTGTTTTCTATAAATTTTATAGAAAAATAATAATGCACTTAATTAGTTCAATTGTTATGTGACATTATTTTTCTATAAGGTGTACTTGCATTATATATTGAATCGTTAGTGTTATATGACACTATTCTTATTGAAAATTTCTATATTTGTTATATAATTTAATTTAGTTTTTTTATTTCCTAAATAACTTTGATAGAGCTTAAAGCCCCTTTATTAAAATGAAATGTATGTACAAAATCGGACAAGAAGTCCAAATGAAATAAACTAAAAGCAAAACAAAAAATCTCTAGGCCCCGGCCATTAAGAGAATCAACTAGGGCTTTATAAAAGTTTATTTCAAATAAGGATTTCTTTCTTATCCTCTTACTCTCTTCTCCGCATTTCTCTCTTCCTTGTCTCCTCCTCCATCTCAAGAAGCTAACACTGCCATGGTTTTCCATTTCTTTTTGTTGTGGGCGATTGAGACCTGCCTCTTTTATCTCCTCTCTTCTCTCTCAGCTCATAGAATTATTTAGCTACCTCCCTTTACATCCTTATTTCCTTCAAATTCTATCAATATTTGACCTTCTTTTGCATTTTGTAGAGGTATCTTCCGGTGGATGCGGTGGAGACCAAGATGGTTTTTACAGAGGTATCAAGTCTTACGTGTTTTAGAAGCAATCCTTTGTAAGCTACTTCTCCTTCTTTTCTTCACTTTCTTCTATTTGTTTCCCCCTCTCTGATGTATTTTGTTTTTTGTAGATGAATCAGAGGTGGAGATATCCAGATTCTTCCGATCTCTTTCCGAAAGGCTTGTTGTTCCATCCCAATAATTTATATTGCTAATCTTGAATGGAATTTTATATTAGTGTTTCTTAATTAATTATGTTAAACTTTTATCCATACTAGACTCTATATAATGATTGAGAAATGCATTTTAAACTTTTGATTTCAAATCTAATGTGAAATAAATTTTGAGATAACGATGTGGGCTAGATGCAAAAGGCTCTTAAGGCTTTAGATGTGTGCTTGATGCCTCATAATGTATCTTGTTTGTATTTTGAGACATAGACGATATGGTATTGATATTCCAATGGTGATTTTAATATATTGAAATATTATTTACAACTCCAATAATAATATTTGTTTGTGCTTATTTGAGTCAATTGTAGATTCAATTATATGACATTCTAGACTTGGCCTTAGTGTTTAACAACCAAAGAATCATTTAGCCAAACAAGGTTTACTTGGTGCTATAGATAAAGTGATTTGTCTACTTATTATTATTTGAGTGTTTTACAGCTCTATACTAGATATCAATATTCAATGTATTATCTTTGTAAAATTTCTATCCCCCTCTCCCCGCTTGTTTGCTTTATACGACATAATAATAATAATATAATGTGTCTATTCTTGAAAATACAAAGGTAGTTTAGAGAATTTACAAAAGGGAGATGAACAATGAAAATGAAACTTAATAAGTTGCCTAGATAGTGTTGCATCATTTATTTTTGACATCTTAATATGTTTTTTTCCACAATTTCAACAATTTTTTTTACTAGTATTACTTTTCTAAATTTAAATTTCTAGTTGATATTTTCATATACTTTGTTGGATTTAGAAGTTGTTGGCGGAAGCATACTATGTCATGATGAGTGCAAGAAGGACTGTATATTGATTCACGGTAAGAGGGTTCTCTCTTTCTTTAAAATAAATTGACGAATGTTGCTTACGAATTATGATAATGTGTGATACACTTGTTTTCTTAACTTAGTTTAAAGTAGTTATTTTAAATGTATAGTTGATTTTAATCACATATTTGCAATTAGAAATAAAAATTAATAAAACTCAATAATAACACTAATACAAATAAAATTATGAAAGAAAGAACAATTTGGATCACTTGTTCTTCTTTCTCCTTTGAAACTATTGTTATGGCCTTTGCTCGGAAACCTTTTTCTATGAGTTTCAATAGCTGAGGATACTGTGCGACCGATTCTTTTATATTGTAGAAAATCAAGTTATGTAGAACCTTAATTTATTTTTCCATAAGGTTTTACACTTATTTTCCAAATATGCAACATGTTCAATTTAAAATCCTTTTTTGATGATGACAAACAAAGCAAGTATCACTATGCAAGTGTATCCATCTACTCACCCCTTTCACCATATAGCTTAGTTGAGAAACGGGTTTTGACCTACGTAGTTCTTAAATAAATCGAATGAAATATATATATATGCTGCTATTTGTGTGACATAATTCAGACGTCTAACATTTTACCATTTTGGGACCCCAATATATTCATCCTATTGTACCCCAAATGTAACCATCAAATCATATAATGATCGGATATGTAAGTAAGCTTGATTAATCTTTCAGTTATTATAGAGATGGATATTGCATCTACCGATTCAATCAAATAATCTATAAAAATGAAAATTGTTTCTTGAATGATCATTCAGATCATAGTTTTGTACTTGTCAAATTTTTAGTGTGTGGATCTTAAAGAAATATATTTAACAAAGGTATTTGCATATTGTGAAGCTTAACTTGTAGTGACCTACAATGTGGTCTCTAGTAATAAACAATTGTACTATCCAGAACTCTAAGGTATGGTCGTAAATTTATTTATTTTAGCTTAGAATTTGTGTTATCTATAAATATATATGTGGTATTTTTTAATTAGTTTTAATTTTTGTAAATTTCTTTTAAGTTTTTTCCATCAAAATTTGCTCGATCAGTTTCACGCCTAAATGATCGTGTAAGAGTGTGTAACCGTAGTGGTTCACTTGCTGTCAAACAAAGATGGACTAAATTTTCACCCAAACATAAAAGCAACATATGTAAAATGAAGATGAAAGGACAAAAAAACTAGCACTTTATAATTTATCATAATATTTCAAGCATGTAACTACACATTTCCATAATAAAGTGAAATACTACTACTCCTAATAAGCAATAACAAAGGAGGAAAACATCTCCTAATCATTCTTCAGATTAGGATATGGTTTCCTCCTTTGTTATTGCTTATTAGAAGTAGTAGTATTTCGCTTTGAATATTATGGAAATATGCAACTTACATGTTTGGAATAATTTGATAAATTATAAAGTGATAGCTTTTGTCACCCGTTGATCTTCATTTTTCATACGTTGCTTTTATGTTTTGGTGAAAATTCAGTCCATCCTTGTTTGATAGCAAGCGAACCATTATGATTACATACTTTTACACAATCAATCAAGCATGAAACTGATCAAACCACAAAGTGGGTAAAGGAGGAAAAATAGCAAGTAGTTAGCCGGAGGCAACTATTCCAATAAAGCTGCTTCGAACAATTGAGATAAATAAATGAAGAAAAAGATTAAAACATTTGTTGCATCAGAGTCTGAAAAGGTCACATACAGGCCAAAATTGCCAACTTTGCAACAAACATTGATGCAACTGGTGTTTTACCAACTTTGCAACAAACATTTGTTGCATTAATGCTTGTTGCAAAGTTTGTAATATTTGGCTTGCATTCAGGCTCTGATGCAACAAATGTTTAACTCTCTTTTCATTACTGTATTTATATCAGTTGTTTGAAGCAGCTTAACCGGGGTAGTTTCTTCCAGGTGATTAGTCCTAGCTCTTTTTACTACTTTGCCTAGTTGGCTCAGATTCATCCACCCCGGTGACTTACTTCTACCTTTCTGTCCTGTTGGTAATAAAAATAGGTTAGCTCATATTTGTATGAAGATGACAACACAAAATTTGTACGAACCAAAATCAAGTTTATATTTAAAAGGACTTCCTTTATTTTCAGTAAGTGAATAATTAATAAACAAATAAATAAATCCGCAACTCTTAACCAAGTAAATTTTTGGCAAGTGTCATATGTTCTTCATGTACCAAACAATCAAGTTATCTTTAATTTCTTTTACTTCTATAATCCTATTTTCGCCTCATAATAAGGGACTTACTATAAAAAGGTCATTTCCTACTAATGATGGTCATTTTATGAAACCGTTTAGCAAAGTTTAATTCTCTTCACTGAAATAACTCTTGAAAATACATAGAAATTATCATAATCCTACTAATATTGACTCAATTTATATTGTGTTTATATACGACTCTAATTTTTAAATATTATTTTCAACTTGAAAATAAACTGTAACAACTTGTTCCCGTCGTTATAGAAAATCTAACGGGGAAAAATTTGTGGCCAGAAAACTTTTTCGTAGTATTTGGATTTTCCCAACCTTGTCCAGATTTGGATGAAATCGGAGTCTTTGGGATGTAGGAAAATCTGGTAACAATCAGATGAATCATTTATGATTTTGATTACATGAGTAGTTAGATAACTCGCTAAGGAATCCGTACGACTTTATGGAATTGAATTCGGGTGAGTAGAACTCCTGAAATCGATCTTAGCGCAAAGGGTATTTTCTGATCGTCGTGGGTTAGAAGTGTGTTGTGAAATGGGAATTTTGGAATTCTTGAAATAGCTCTCTGTTACGTTTTTGGCCGCTTTGACAGGGGCTTTTGCCGCTCTAGCGTCGCCGCTGTGGCGGGCACGATGCGAATTAAAGTCGTTAATAAACCCCTAAACGACCTCATTAGGCCTTTTTCGACTTTTTGAGCTAATGAACAACCCCCAGGCGACTCCTACTCATTTTTCACCATTCTTGAGGCTAAAGGTAAACTTTTCACTCCCCGAATCCATTTTTTGATCCGTAAAACGTAATAGAATGGGTGAATATTGACGGGAGAGGGTTTTGATGTAGATTCTATGGTGGAAACAACCCTAATTGGGATGATTGGGATCATGGGTTTGATCTAGGGTTCATAGAATTGTTATAGTTTCGGGTAATTAGCGATTGTTTGTTGATTCCTGTGTTATTGTGATTGTTTGTAGACCAAGAATAGGCGGAATGAATCCGGAAAGGGAAGGATCAAGTTTCTTAGGCTTTCAAGGTTGTTCGAGGTAGGCAATGGTTGTGATTTTATGATTGTGTGATGTATGTTTGTTCTTGCTTCATTATGATACTTGTATATGTATGAATGTTGCAATGTTGATCACACTTGTTCTAAATGAGACAGATAATTGATGAATACCATGAAATCATGACTTAAATGTATGATCTTGATGATCGATATACTTGTGATTGTGATTGTGGTATGTGAATGGGTTCGGTTGCCACTGTCACGCCCCGAGCCTACACCTTGGGCGGGACCGGCACTCGGAGACCATTGCTGGCCCCAAGCGAACCCTTGGCCTGGCTTTCTTAACTCAGCGGAAACCTAACTCAACAGAATAACTTCATGCCATGCAAGGACATAAAACAATTTAACTGATAAAAATCTGGCCCAAAAGGACAACTCGAGTCTCAAAATAGAATATTTACATATATACATAGATGAGAGACGCAATACTAACTAACTGACTGTCTATGAAGCCTCTACAAATACTGAGATGGATGTTGGGACAGACCCCCAACATCCTAACAAAACAAAACTAGGAACACAAAATAATCGAGTCCTCCGGAAAGCAAGGAGGCTCACCACTGACTCTGGAGTGCTCTGCTGGATCAACGGCGTGCAAGATACTGACCCTGAGTACCTGTGTCTGCATCATCATAAGATGCAAGCCAACTGGCATCAGTACATTGAATGTACGAGTATGCGAGCTGGAAAGCTAAACCACAACTTAAGCTTGAAAGGAGTACAAGAGAACACTTACCTTGGCTCTGTTCAACTCATGAATAACTGAACTCAATATATAAAGCAATAGGACACATGCAATATATAAAGTTTGTAAAACTCTTAAAACATGACATAAAAATCATAATTATAATATCATGAAATACCATGCTTCCTCTCAAGGTCTACTTGTGCAATGTATGAATGAAGTCCCATACCCCCATCCATACTAAGCAGAACCCTCGAAGAACCATGCTCTTTCTACTGTAGGAGCTTCTCTAACCGACAAACCACCACTATGAATATGAGTGGTGATACAACGTTTTACCTCACGTTGCCCGAGGACCATCATATACCTTGCCATGATATAGGAAGCTAATGATACAACGTTTTACCTCGCGTTGCCTGAGGACCATCCTATACCTGGTCTTGATATAGGAAGCTAACTTTACTAAGTGGATCCACTAGCTTAACTTTACGGGTTCATCTAAAAAGTATGACCCGTTAACTCCCATGTTGGCTACATGGTTCTTATGGAGAGTTGAGTTTAATATGAACTTGCGTCCCCAAATCGGTGCTCGATACTACTCCCAAAATGCTTTTAGTTCATAAGTGTTTTAAACACATCTTTCTTTAAATGAGATAATTACTCAAAATCTAGCCCAAAGGCTCACTTGGAAACGATGTTCCTTTTTCTTGAAAACTAGCCCTAAGGCTCTTTTGGAATCATAGTTCCTTTCTTACTCAAATGTAAAAACATTTTGAAACTTCTTTGGGAATACATAGTTCCCTAATAGCTTTTGAGAAATGAACTCAACTTACACTCTTGACTTAACTTGAGTTTTGAGACTCTTTACTTAGCTTGAAACTCTAAGCTCTTTGCTTGACTTGAAACTTGAGTCTAAAAATAAAGTTAAAACGTTCAATAAAGACTTTTGAGCAACTTTAAAACTTGCTTAACTTCTAAGCTTAACTCTTAACTTCACTTAACTTCTAACTTCACTTGACTTCTAACTAACTCTCTGTGAATTGAAATTTTGGATTCAAGGTGTTTGATCACATGTTACGGATGAGTTCTTGACTTTTAGAAGTACCTTGGAGTGTTGGAAACAACTAGGAAACATAGGTACAATACCTAGGAACATGCATAAGAAAGTGTGAAAGAATGGGAAAAACTTGGCGTCCTTGGCGCTCTGCAAGGCGCGGAGCGCCAGACCCAAAACTTCAGAGGGGGCCTGCTGGCGCTCTGAGAGGCGCGCCACCCCAAGGGGAAAACCTCATAGCCCCTTTTGGGGGGCGCTGGCAGGCGCGACGCGCCGACCCCTTGCCCAGAAAACTCAACTTTTCTCCCTCTTTTCTTCAAATCTAAACCACCCTAACTTCAAGGGTTCCAATCCCAACCACTAAGGATCATAAATTCCCTCAACATACAATAGATTATAACTCAAATACACAACCCAATCATGTCCCACAACCAACAATAACTTCAACAACACAACTAACAACATCACCAACATCAAACCAACAACTTCAACAACATACCCAATCTTTTCTTAATAACAATGAGTTGGGTGTGTGGGGGAAAGGATCAAACCAGACTAAGAGCTCCCATACCTTGAAAGGGATCACCCCCGACGAAAATCCACGTTGATCTTTGACGGAAACTTGTAGATCTCCTCTTTCTCCTCTTCTTCTTCTCCTTCTTCTCTTCTTCTTCTCAAGCCCTAGCTTTTACTCTTTTAAAATGGGAAAAAATGATCCAAAGATCAGCCCTATACAACAATGTAATCCCGAAAGAAATGGCTAGGGAAAAGACCAAAATGGCCTTAAAATTTCCGGACGGATTCCCTGCCAACTGCCCAACTTTCAATGGCCATAACTCGCTCATACGAACTTGGAATCAAGCAAACTCGGTGGCATTGGAAAGGTCATTCCACAAGCTTCACAACCATAACTGGAACTACTCCTAACTCATCCTGAGATGGAAGTTATGACTGCTCAAAGTTGGCCAAAAACTCACTGATTTCCACACTTGGCCAAATTTTCCAGATTTTGAATTCTTTCCAAAAAAATGACTATTTTCGATTTTTAAGCCTCTTCATAGTTATTTCAACTTACCGGATGTTACAGCCACGTTTCGGCATAACTAACTTGGATCGATTGCCACGTTCCGGCATAGATATAGGATCGGTTGCCACGTTCCGGCATAAATATGGGATCGGTTGCCACGTTCCGACATGCTAACTGTTTGGATTTGGGTTCCATGAGAGGACTAATGATGTGATATAAAAAGTTTGAAATGATGAGTTATTGTGTAGTGTTCAAGGAGGGTGTAGTCACTTATTTGAAAAGTGGAGAAAGTTGGAAATGATGAGTTGTTGTGTAGTGTTCAAGGAGGGTGTAGTCACTTATTTGAAAAGTGGAGAAAAGTCGTTGTTCGTAAATGTTAATGTTATTGTATAGGTTGATATATATGCATTGTTGTCTTGACTTATTTATGTTGCACTAGTGGGATAGTCGTGTGATCCTACCAGTACACTGTGGTTGTGTACTGATTCTGCACTTGCTCTTATTTTTGTTGAGTACAGGGCATCTTCAATCGGTTACTGACAGACCTCACTTAGAAGATTGTGATCATTGCTTCGAATTCAAGGGTGAGCCAATTCTTCCGGGTTGCCATGTGATTCTCTTTCGTCGATGTCCACCATTTTCGATCTTAGACTTATGTTCTAGTTAGTTGATTAGTTAATTAGATTGGGGTTGCATCCCTTCTTGTTTAGAGTTGGTTGTTAGATGTTTTGGTACATTGACTTTCAGGTTCTCGGTTATTCTTCCGCATTGTTAGTTATTATTGTTAGACTTTGTTAGAGTTTATGGGAACTCTATTTCTATTTCCTTAGTGTTTGATTTAAATGTTTTAGTTTTTAGATTATTTGCTTGGTTTGAGTTGTAGTAGTGGTTCTCCCACCGGAGTGTTAGTGTGGGTGCCAATCACGACGGTCTGGATCGTGACATAAACACTTTTTAAAACAAATTCAGTTTTTCCTTTCAAATTTCACGTTTTTTATGTCCAAATGCCACTAGAAGAAGTTTGTACGTTTATTGGATGTTCCACATAGAGTATCACAATTCTACTAATATTGACTCAATTTATATTATATTCATACACAACTCTAATATTTGAATATCATTTTCAACTTGAAAATAAATCCTACTTTTTTCCTTTTTCAAATTTCACAATTTGTATGTCCAAACGCAACAAATAAAAGTTGTTCACGTGTATTGGGTGTGCCACATAGAGATCATCGAATCCTACTAATATTGACTCAATTCATATTGTGTTCATACGCAACTCTATTTTTGAATATCATTTTAAACTTAAAAATAAATAGTTTTTAAAACAATTACTTTTTTCCTTTCAAATTTCACATTTCCTATATCCAAGCGCCACCAGAAAAAGGTTGCATGTTTATTAGGGTGTTCCACATAGAGAGTATAGTAATCCTACTAATATTAGTTCAATTTATATTATGTTCATACACAATTATATTTTTTTAATATCATTTTCAACTTGAAAACAAATACTATTTTTTTTTCTTTTTCAAATATCACAATTTTTATCTCCAAACATAACTAATAAATGTGCATGTGTATTGGACGTGGCCCACATAGAGATCTTATCGTAATCCTACGAATATTGATTCGATTTATATTATGTTCATACATAACTTTAATTTTCAAATATCATTATCAACTTGAAAACAAATACTATATTTTTCTCTTTCAAATTTTATATTTTTTTATGTCCAAACTCCACTAATAAAAGTTATGCACGTGTATTAGATGTGCCGCATAGAGATTATTGTAATCATACTATTAGTGACTCAATTTATATTATGTTCATCCACAAATATAATTTCTGAATATTATTTTCAACTTGAAAACAAAATATATTTTCTTTCAATTTTGCAACTTTTATGTCCAAACTTCACTTATAAAAGTTGTACAGATGTATAGAGTGTGTCACATTATATAGATAGTATAACAATCCTATTAATATTGACTCAATTTATATTATGTTCATACACAATTCAAATTTTCGAATTCGTTTTTAACTTAAAAAATAAATACTTTTTCTTTCTTTCAAATTTCATTTCTTATGTCCAAACGCCGCTAAGAAAAGTTTGGACGTGTATTGGGTGTTCCACATAGAGAGTATCGTAATCCTGCTAATATTGACTCAATTTATACTATGTTTATACACAACTCTAATTTTTTAATATCATTTTTAACTTGAAAACACAATTGGATAATTGATAGAAAATTTGATATTAAAATAATAATAATAATAATATTCTTTTAGATGGACTTGATCCCCAGTTATGAATTGAATTATAAAAAATTGAGGTTGATTTAAAAAAAGGTCAATCGAAAGATATCATGTAATTAATCATATTTTGAATATTATTTTCAAGTATACCAGGTCAAAATAAAAATCATATGTGGTTTTTATTATTTATTAGAGAAAGGGTTTAATTTGGACCAATCAAATTAGGCAACATAATAAATAAATATTTAATTATTTTACTTTAAGGGAGTTATTAAAAATAAGGGAAAATATGAGCCAAAGAATTAATATTGAGGGTATTTTTTATCCAAAACATTGACATTAGGGTTATTTGGCGACTAAAAGGTGGATGAAGGATAATTTTGTATCATATTCAAATAGTTGAGGAGCATTTTAGGCACTTCTCCGTTTATATTATGCTCATACACAACTCTAATTTTTGAAAAAACATTTCAACTACAAAACAATATTTTTTTTTTCTTTTTTCAAATTTCACAACTTTATGTCCAAAAGTCATTGACAAAAATTGTGCAGGTGTATTACGCGTGCGGAAGTTATTGTAATCTACAAATATTGACTGAATTTATATAATGTTCATACACAACTCTAATTTTCTAATATCATTTTAACTTGAAAACAAATATTATTATTTTCATTTTCAAATTTCACAGTTTTTATATGAAGATGTTGGTTATTCATGATATGTATGTGAAGCCAAGGGCGGATCTAGCGGGAGGGAATGTGTTCAACCAAACCCTCTTAGCAAGAAATTACACTGTATATGTAAGGTAATTTGTAATTATTATTTTTTTACATATAGATTTTAAATCCCTTAAACACAAGAATAAAGGTCGGCATAGTATTTTAGGGGTCAAAATTTACCTTGAGATTTCAAGTTCAAATCTTAGACACTACATTTTTATTTTTAAACCTCTTTAGTGAAAATCCTGAATCCAGATAATCATAGGTGGCTCTTTATTTTGTCACTAATGGAGATCACAACAGATCAGACTTGTGCTATATGCAACATTGCTGATGAATGTCAGTATTGCAGAAACAGTTTGGTGCAAAATATGCAACATCAACAGTCTACTCAATATATTTGTACGAGTCCATAATGACCACGAGATGAACATCTGCTAACTGTTGTTTTAACTTCTCGGGACCTGAATAAATCGTTTACTCATTCATCAATGATATTAGCAGCTCGCAAAACTCATCTACAATTCTAAGTGGTCCTTTATTTGCCTCATATTATAACATTTCATATTATAGAAAGTGACTGCAGCACAGCATGGGTATTTCTGTCTCCCATCACTCATCTGACTTTTTATCACAAGTATCATTTTTAATCAAGTATCCAACAAATTCATCAAGAAGACAAGGCCAAGCTCCTTCAGCATCATAGTTTGATAATGTCACGTCCACAGTCTGCGTAACAAGTCATAGATACCAATATAATGTACTTGTTTTGTAATAAAAAACTTGAAATGGAGCAAGTGTGAGGTAAAAGGTTATAGAGGGCGTCTCTGGAAGCTAATATGCTAAAGTGATGAATCATAACTTACCTTTGCAAATTTCAGCAGCTGTAACCAAACATCACGTGAGATAGCGTTGTTATGCTGTTCCTGAACCAGGTGGTAGCAGAACGATACCACAAGAAGAAAGAAAGAACAGGGGTGAGTATAGCATCCTAAATAACAGCGAAAACACTTGCAACACTATAGTTGTTACGCGGAAATAAGATCCAAGTAAATGCTGAATCATGTGTACATTAAGATAGACACAAATCAAAAGGGATGGAGAATCGTCAAGCATAAGATCACATCAAGTAAATTGAAACCAATAATCGTCCAGCATAACACAGCACAGTGTGATTTTCATTAAGCAGATAAACCGAATTTCAAACCTAACAAACTTGGTCAGCTGCCTGTACATAGCTAACTTAAAAGACGGTTACCCAAAGATTTTCCATTGAATTACCTGGATAAACTGACACCATTGATCAATCAATGGCCACTGCAATTCTGCAAACAGCAACTGCCACAATGCAAGTGCTGTTTCCAAGGCCAAAGTTTTCTGACCCTGAAAATTATATGGAAATATTCATGCACATGTTTACTAGAGATCTATAAGCAAATTATCATTACCTAAAATATCACGTAGTAAGATAGACATATACAACTGAAACTACATGCATCGCGTTTGTCACCCTAAAATTTTATCTAATATCTAGGCATAAGGGTTAAAAAATGTATTACTATCCAAGCTGACCTGTTGAGCTCTTCCTGGTTCAAAAAGCAACCAACTGCAAACTAGGATGGTTTAAAGGTAATTATTTGATATCAGACCAAGAAAGCAGTTGCCCTAATATACACGTATCATTTAGTAATATATACAAATATCAGCCAATCAATCAAGCCAAACTATAGATGCAAACTAGGATGCTTCTGCAACACAAAAAATATATAATAAATAGCAAGGAACTAATAACCTTGAACGCAAAGTTTCAATATCTTCAAAGTTTCTACTAGTGTTTTCTCTCCAAACTTCTTTAAAAATGTCCAAGGGGTTGATTCAAGATTTTTCCCTTCAGTTCCCAAGTGCAGTCAAATGTATAGGACTAGTACTGTTTTGTTTTACAATGGTGATGTTTGAGCCAACTTGTGTGCACCTAGACTAATGTACCGAGTAGTTTATCCAGCGCACAAACACAAGTTTCCAAGGTAATCCTATCTAACAAAGTTGGAGGGAATGGGCTCACACCAAGTGTTATAACTGAACTCAAACATGGGATATCCAGGACCTCAACAATGATAAAGGGGGAAAAGGACAGTGCTTTAGGTGTTCTAATTGGAACTCGAACATGGGATCTCCAGGTTGTTACTCCAGTTCCTCAACCACTATGTCATTCCCGCAGGACAGGACTTAGTAGTTCATCTGATTTCCTTTTAAGTAATAGTTTGGGCACAACATAGGTTTCTAGGATTCTCTTTTTCTCAATTAGAACAGCCTAAAGCACTGTTCCTTCCTTTTTTTCTCCTTTACCGTTGTTCAACTTGAGAGCAAAATTTATTAACATGCAACACTAACCCTTTTAGACTACCTGCAAATTTCATGTGCATGTATTCACCTCTTTGTAATCTCAAATCCACACAAAAAATGTACCAAAACATTGTAGCAGCATAGACTCCTCCAGAAAGCGATAACTGAAGAGTACTAAAATGAGCTTTAACGAAGGGAGACTGCATTGTCTTAACCTTGGACACCTCCAACTTCTCCTGCACGAACACCACAAAGGCAGTCCTGGATATTCCATCCAGGGCTCCACTTTTTCCTCTTTTTTTTGATGACCGTGATGTCTGGACCAGCTTTCTCGCACATCAACTAATTCCATAGGATACCTGCCCAGCAAGAGGTACCAAATAACTCTGTCTACCAAGGCTAGGATAGCAGGGAAGATTCACCTAGTGTTTATTGTCTCTGCCAGGTCCAGGGCTTTACTCTCTAACTTCAGATAACGTAGACAAAGACAACTGGGCTCCAGTTGTCTAATGAATTTCACCCCTTTTTTGAGGTCTTTTTGTGAGTTCTAGACTCTAGAGGTTACTTCCCAAGTAAGAAACCATTCATACAGTATCTTGGTTTCCTCACTTTAAGATTAAACCCAAAATCAAACATTATTCGCTTGCTGTGTGTGGTGCTATTTTGTAGTGAGCTGCAGACAGTTTTTTGGTACTGTCGACACAATAGAAACCTTGTCCTGTGAGGGTCTTTTCTTTTAAACACAGGTTCTTATAACATGGGATAGCTTTGGAAAGGGAATTCCATTTTGGAATGAGCAGCAACCAATTGACTTGTTGCTAACTCGTATTCTCAACCTTATAACTATAGAAAGAAAAAGAGTACTGAAGGATCAGTAATTAAGTACCCACCTTCTCCTTTGCCCAATCAAAAGTAAAGTTGTAAATTTCACTGAAAGTATCTGGAAAAAGATCCAAAGAATGTCAAGGTAAGGAATCTTTTCCTGTCGTAAGACAAAATTAACAGTTAAAGAAAGATATGGTATCCATGTTCAAATTTCAAATAAGAAAATATCAAAGAACAATGGAACTTCTTTGACCAACAATGAGGAATTCCACGACAGGACAAACCTTCATCTTTCAGCTGAGATCGCAAAAATGGGATTTTATTCTTGAATTTCTCCATTGAATCTATTCTGTCATTCAGGATACAGGTTAATCATTTCGACATTAGACACTAAAATATTATAGTTGCCACAGTGAAAGAAATTCAACTATAGAGGGGAAAAGGACTTAATCTAGGCTTACTCAAGAGACTGTACTCCACCAATAAACTCCTGCTTGGAGAATTCACAAATGGACGCAGCTTTCAATTTCCATGAAAGTACCAACTGTAATTGAATGCAATTGTAAGTGAATCAAAGATCACACAACCCCTATATGCTTTTAAGAAGTCCTATATTACAAGCTTTTATAATAATCTAGGCTTAGGCCAAAGAGTATCTGTTGTTTAGCTGAGAACTTTTGAGCTATCAAGTATACGGTAAACAAGAATTAAAAATATTCTTTCAAGTGAAATCATTTTTTTGCAAGCTGCAAAAGAACCAACCAGATTGGTATGGCTTAATTTTAATTCGATAACGGTGTTATTTAGGTTGGCCTACGTGCATCTCGACTATTCCACCGGATACTTGCTACCTCCCACCAACATGGACACCAGGTAACTCTGCCCACCAAGTCTTAGATAGATGGGGAGAAATCACCTAGTGTTTTTTACTCTATTTGGGATTTGAAACCCCGTCTCCAAGGCTTGCTCCACTTCATTGGAATGGCTTAAATTTTACCGAAACATAAAGTCATTTTTTTTGTAGTTACTCAGAGCTCAGGAAAGGTTATCCAAATTGAAAGTAAGAGTTCAATGGAGCTTTTTCTATAACTAACTTTCCCAAGACAAATACAGCCAATTAAATCCTTTTTGCATCACTCCTAGTCCTCCCCCCACCTTCAAAAAATGTCTTTGAAAGAGGTAACAACAACAACAACATGCCCCATGAAATCCCACTAAGTGGAGTCTGGGGAGGGTAAAAGTTTCTGAAAGACGTAGAGAGACAACTAGAAAAGTAAACGAGAGGCTAATTGCACATACCATAACTATATCCTGAGGATCAACCTGACAAGAAAACAAAAAGTTTTACATTACTCAGGCACCATCACCAAGATATTATCAGGAATCTAAGAAGAAGACAAAACAAAATATACAACAGTATGTGTACTACTGGAAGTTTTAAATCAAGATTGAAAAGACAAACTACAAAACACTGTGTATGATACACAACACCTAACAACCTTCACTTGAAATTCTTATCATGGAAATAGTAATGCTTGACTCATCAGATCAGCCAGTAAAGCACCTGAAGATCATTGCAGAGATTGCTAATACCATCAGCCATAATCATGTCAACATTCGGGTCTGCAAAATGGAAAAAAAAAAATTCAGCCAGACACTTTGGTTTATTGACAGAATATATATAGACTATTATATATAGAAAAAGGGTGAAGGAACATCTGATGGAGAGTTCACTGTTTCAATGACTTCTACGGGCAAATTGTTATGAGGGAAAAAGGATTCTACATGGCATCTCACTATTTTACTAATGATAGGAGCATTTTCTTTGAGAAAGTACTAAAGGTAGGACCACTATACAGGCTAACCAGGTGAAGGGAAAAGATAACCCTACTACAATAATAAAATTTAAACCAGTTCAGAGTCAGCTGACAACAACATACCCTGTATAGTCCCACAAAGTGGGATTTGGGAGGGTAGAGTGTACACAAACCTTACCTTTAACAAATTTTGGTAAAAGTTTATAAAGCTCTAAGACATTGGATCACTTATTTGTAAGAAACGTGATAAAAATTAGTGAATATTTCAAACTTATGTCTTCAAAAGAATATATACACTAACCAAAATTAAGTTTCAGCAAATTTTCATTGACCACCTTTTTTTTATGAAAGAAATCTCATTAAGGCATCAAGAAGATGAAAGTAGTAGATAATTAGAGTGAATAAAGACGGGGTCAACCTAGAAACAGAAGAAAGTAGGCTAAAGCTAAGCAGCTGATGAAGTCCGAAATGTTGATAGGGCAATTTACAGGTGCTAGGTTGATAGCATCCATGTCGGCTTAATTGCACTAAAGTTGACGGGCTTCAATAAAAATCAAGAAGATGTTTATTGTGGAAGAAAAGCCCAAGATTGACCCAAGAATTACAACAAGAATTGGACTAAGTGCTACATATACTTCATGTCATGGTCCAAGTTCGAGTCCAAGAGCCGAAAGATTGGGCCACATGAAGGCCCAAGAAGAGGGCCCACATGGAGGCCAATAGGAGCATAAAAGTTTCCTATTTTAAAAAGCTTCCTAGTTCAAAAAATTTCCTAGTATAAAGTTTACTAGTTTAAAATGTCCTAGTTATTATTTTCATAAAAGTAGGATTTAAATCCCATTCTATTTGGGATAGGTTTTCCCTATATATAGGTGTAGATTTTATTATTTGAAAAGATATAATTAATATTATTTGACAGGTTTCTCTTCTTTACTCCTTTGTGTGTGGTGACTATGGATTTATCTTACAACCTTATAAGAACGATTCTTAAGAGGTAAGATTCATACTTAATTTGATATTTTTGGTTCTTATTAGTAAATTAAAGAAGGTGATTAGTCTTACACTAATGGTTGTCTCTAGTTTCTTCGAAATAGAGGTCTATGTTATGGTCCCTAGTTCTGGATCGAGTCGTTGGACGATTAACTGAAAAGTCAGGTCCAATAGACAGGTCTAAGCCCCTGTCCTTGTTCCTTGACTTGCCTATGATTGCTGAAATTTGCAATTCATTCAGGGAATTGCAGACCTGGGAACTTGTTTGAGAAAGTTCCGAATCTCTGAAACTTGATAAAATTCAACTTATTTTATTAATAATGTCAACTCTCTTAAATAGAGGTTTACAATAGCAAGAGTCCTAATAAATTAGAAATAACAAAGTCCTATAAAACTAAAATAATAAGAATCCTAATCCACTCAAGAAGTTATGTTTGACTAAAACAACTAAAACAATAATTCAGAAATATTAATCATTCTTGCGTCTGTAATATTGTTTCCCGACAAACGCATCAATAACAATCTAGATCACTATTGACCTAAGTTTTTGAATTGACATTATTAGTATCATAATTAGTTTTAATCAGCTAATTTGGAATACTATGATCAATTAGGGTTCTAAGCACTTTTCTTGAAATTTGGGGATTTTATTCTCAAACTTCACATATCTTTCAATTTCTGTCTTTAATCTTTATAATTTCGCTTCCGCATTATTTTCTTGTTATTCTGGTAACCCAATTCTTATCATAGGTTATGCCAACTATATAACCACAAAGACATCTAGCCTTAAGTGAGTATGAAGGAGTTGATATCCCATCAAAATTTCATTGATCAATTAAATAACAAAGTTAATAGTGCATGACAACTTCATAAGTTGCCTATAAGTCTGGATAAAGCCAGATTGTACAGAACAATGTAACTTTAACTTTTAATTATTCGGCAAGTTCAAGTCAAATCATGCTAGACTCAAACAGATATAGTCAATCTTCTTTGATGTTCAAAGTCTAACATAACCAAATAAATAGGCAAGCAGTAAGTCATGGTAGCCTCGAATGTTTTAAATATTAATATGATCAATCCAACTTAGGTTGTCTGTTACTTGAGCTTCAATTTGAAGAAACCCTTCTACAGAAGCTTCCATTAGGAAGGTGCTAAGTATGCTTATTCTTCATTCTTTTTCATCTCAGCGTCTTTTGGGATCAAGAAATAAGCATGATTGTAACTGAGTTATTTTAAAGTTTAAACCAAGTTCAGCCAGACATTTTTGTTTATTAACAGAGCATATATATACAGAAAAGAATTATAACCAAGGATTAAATAAGTTAACTGTCAAAAAGATAAAAAGTCTTAGTTTACAAGGTTTTAAGAGACAGTCCTGACCTTTGTATTTATTGAAAAGCACCTCACATCGGTTTTTCTCCGTAGCATGTTCCTGGTTGTATTCTTCCACTGCTAATTGAAAATCCCAATCATTGTTCTTCAGATGCTGAATAGCAGATTTCTCACTGTGTATAAATTTAAGGATCAAGGGAGGTAAGCTATGCAAACAAGGTGCTTCTCAAAGTAATCCACATAACTTTTGAGCAAATATTTAAAAATGCCTAAGGAAATTCTCTTAGATGATCATGTGACAAAATAAATGAAAAGTGACTTTTATTCCAGTTATATAGTCACAGAGGGACTTAAGCAATTTGTTTGGTAGAAAAAGTTATTCGTAGATCATGAAACATGTTGGTAGTTTCCCTAAAACTTGAATTTCAAATGTTTCCTTTTTTTCCCAATTCAGGGATTTTAACATTGTGGAGTCTTTTCATAATGAAACAGACAACTTAATAGTTATATATATATATGTACTATACAAAGGTGGAGAGAAGGGGTAAATGGGAAAGAGAGTTACAAGGTGGGGAATCGTATCCCTACAACCAAATGGGAAGTTCAGGTAGCCGACTAGTTCGGTTACTAAAAGCCATTATTCCACCTATTAAAGAACCAGTGAATAACAACCTAAACTTATGTTTAATAACCAATAAATATGAATCACTCTGATACTTCAACACGTCCCAGAAAATAATAGCATAAAACAAAAAACCAGATAAATAGATGCTCATTTTGCCTTATATTTAAGATGCATAAAAGCTGCTGAATTTCAACATTGGGTTCAATATTGAAGTGGTAACAACATCGAGAAAAACCTCCCATCGGTTTTTCTCTTTATTAGTGGCATTGTTTAATATTATCTTTTACACAATATATTTTTATGACGGATTTATGCAGTAAATGAACTTCCTAAGCACTAAAAGGTAGCACAAATTTGCACAGTAATAACAAAAAATCACCCCTATTAGTTATCTTATTCCTATCACTACAACAAAAACAACTTTTAGAGGTAATAAATATGCACATTAACAAAGAGTGTCTTGAGTCATATACTTCACATGGTATCAAGATCCATATTAACTCTCACAAGTCCTTTTTTTTTATGATAGCCCTCCCACCCTTCCCATTAAATGGCCTCAAACTTCTCCGCCCTCAATTCTGATGCCAACACCAACACAATTGTTGTTTAATTTAATTTTCTAACCTAGGCACCCATCAAATTAGCTGGCACCAACAACTCCATGCTTATGACCGGTCACAACCTTTATGGCAATGTCAATGATTCTCACCTGCCCCTACCCGCATAGCATCTCAAAACAATCAAGAGATCAAAAATCCTAAGTTTGTTACATGGTATCGCCTAGGTTGAGTAATCCAACATGCTATGTTAGCATCAGTCGATGTTGTTCAAACTCTTCAAAATCCTTGCCGCACCCGTGTCAACACGACATGGATATGTTAGGTGTTTATAAAGAATTAAATTTTGTTAATGTTAGTTCAAGAGCTTTGTAATAAATCGAGATATATACTTAATATGTCATAATATACATTTATTGGTCGTATCCTAGCACCTGTTTCCGCACTTAGATCCATACCCTTGAATTCTAAATTTTATGTGATGAAAAATATGACATTTAGATCCGCATCTGTATCGAATACCCGCACTCGAGTCTGAGAAACTTAGGCATTAGTTGATCTAACACGTGTTGTTACTGTTGCCGATCTAGTCACTGCGTGGGATACTTTGCATACTGCATATGCAAGCATATCTCAAGAGAGAATCCTTAGTTTACGTGATCATATGGCTCATCTCTCCAAAGAGCCTTCATGTTGCTACGTCCCACATATCAGGTAATCCTATCTACGAAGGCCAACTCAAATAAGAAACAAATTTTAAAATTCAGTGAGGACTAAGGTACCTTGCGCCAGTGTGAGCCATGAAACCCCGAACAGTACCCTTGCGCCAATACCCCAACTTGTGCTGCAAAGCAAATAACAATTAATTTTTTTTAAAAAAAAAAAGATGAAGAATTAGAACGCACCATTTTTACGATTAATTGTTCCTTCGATGATTTTCGATTCCTCCTTCAGCAATTTCTCCTTTTTTTTTTCGTTTTTCTTTTTTGTGTTATAGTTAGGGACTCCAAATGTTTAAAAGTTTTCCAACAATTGGAGAAAGCCCATAAATTTTGGTGAGAGCATGGTATTCTTCAATAGAAAGGCGAAATAATAGTTAGACGCGTAACAAACAATAGTAATATATTGGGAAAATGCATAACTAACCTCAATCTATGTCCGAAATCTCAGAGACACACTTATACTATACTAAGGTCCTATTACCCCCAGAACTTATTTTATAAATAATTTTCTACCCCTTTTTGGCTTATGTGGCACTATCAATGAAAAAATAGTTAACACGCGCGGGGCCCAGAAGATAGTGTCACGTAAGTTGAAAAGGGTAGAAAATCATTTATAAAATAAGTTTGGGAGTAATAGAACCTTAGTATAGTATAAGTGTGTCTCTGAAATTTCGGACATAGGTTAGGGATACTTATGCATTTTTCCTAATATATTTGTCCTCGGTCACACTTTTTTTTTTTTTGATATATTTGTCCCTTCCATCGTATTTTAGGTACATATTTACTCTTGAATAGTTAAGCTTCATATTCTCATTTTTAGTGGCACGCCTACATGGATATATAGGAAAAGGGAATAGCACACGCCTGGTGTGCTTCCCTGTAAAAACATTGAAGTTGAAGGGTTATTTCTGTCATTTCCCTTTTCTGCATCAATTCTAACACCTCCTCCATTGTTAACCATGGGCCATCTCCATCTGCTCTCTCCTCTTCTTCTCTTCTCCTTCATAGTTGTGTCCAGGTGAACATAATTTACACTTGAATTTATTTTGATTCTGCAATCTTGCATCAACCTTAACGCCTCCTTTGATGTGCAGCACCGCCACACACCTCCAATTTGGCCGACCGCCATCTTCGCACCTCGGTTCTCCTCTCCTCTTCGCTTGTTCTAAATTTTGCACTTTGGTGGAGTCTACAGCTGCTTCCTATATCAGGTGAGCGTCCTTTACACAAATTTTACGGGTCTTTTCGTTGCTTTGATTATGATTCCCTGACTCGGCCTCTACTATTTGATTCACAATCCTTTTGTAATTCGCTTGCCTGCGACAATTTCTTTGGGTCTCTTCGACTTTTCGTTTGTGCCACCGTCCGTTTCAACTTGACTTTGGGCTTCTCTATATTTTTAAGCTTTCTTGACTTCATACATTTTTGTATTTATCCTATATCGACAATGTACAATTTAAAAGAACACAATTTCCTCTCTACAAAGCTCAAGGTCAAACATTAGATTTTGTTGGAATTTATATAATATAGTGTATAATAAAATTATTCACAGAGCCTTTCCATAGCTAAGGTAACAACAATTCACTGTTGATTTTGTTAACTTGATCAAACTTTCCTCTGCAAATTTCTACTGCTACTCAAAAATCCACAATTCAGTGAAAGATTCTCAGCCTGCAACTCTTCAATAGTTTTGAAGAAGCAAATCTGAAAATCACTCATGCCATGGTATAACATTTTTATCCGTTTCATAGAATTGACAGTAATGTTAATTTATAAACTTAACAGGTACTGTGGAGATTTCTGTAGTAGCGAGAACAACAAGTACTCTCAAAAATATTTTAACTAGATCTGATACTGCATTTCTGCCCCCCATTCCATATCCATATGAAATAGAATTATTATGAGTCTAAATTCAAATATAGTGGACTTTTTTAAACCTTTACTCTAGCTATTGAAAGACTACCTAAAGCAAACAATAAAACTAGATATGAAAAAGTATGCAACCTATTTGATGTTTGTATATTTCTTCTGCTTGCTTTGCAGTGAGTGCAACTACTACTCCCCACAGGGAACATGCAAGTCAGTGTATACTGGGAGAAACCTACTCTTTTTTCAAAAAATAACAAGATAAGTTCGAACAAGATGTTTTGATCTAACCCTTATTCACTGGCACTATCACCTGATTCACCATTCTCAGTTGAAAATCGACAATATCAGGGCTTTATTTGTGTTATATATCAACTAATCCTTTTTTTATAGTAAGCAAAACAAGTCCATTCAAGAGGCAAATGTTATTTATCAGTGTGTTATTTGCCAAGTTGATAAACATGCTATTTTCAACGGTTAGTCTGCTCCTTGATCGTTATAGCTTTTGCCTTTTACTATGTGCCCATAGATGACCATGAAAAGTATAGGGAAATAATACACAAGTTGTTTGCAGATGGTTCTTAGCCTAAGTTTATTGACAGTGTCTTCCTTTTTTTTTTAATGAAGTATTAAGTGTATGAGTAAATTTAAGTAATTATTGTTCTCCAGATGCTTTGATTTTGAGATGTGAGTTTCTGCATTTAATTTCGAAACTGTTATGGATTAAATACCTCCTTATTCACTTTACCAACCTGATTAATTCTTACTATTCACTCCGTTCCTTTTTGGTTGTCATAGCTTCCTTTTTAAGAGTCAAACCATATGAATTTGACTAACATTTTAAGATGTATTTTTTCATCATATTGATATACAAAAAGTTGCAATTTATAGTACTTTCTGTATAGTTTTTGAATATCTATAATCGAATAAATATAATCTAATTTAGCTTTGAAAATTAGTCAAATTGACTCTCAAAAAGTCAACATGACACCTTAAAAGGAGTGGAGGGAGTATCATTTAAGCACAGGTCAAGACTTCAACCCAGTTTGTCTACAACATTGATCTTAATCATGTTAATTCCAGAGCCCAACTTCTTGAATGGGTCTTGGCAAAGGCATTGCTAAATTTGTGAGTCTTTAGATCGAACCACAAAAGCAATATATACATTTTAATTTCATGTAGCAACTATAAAAACACATCCTCTGGCGTAAATTGTATGCCTAATTCATNCTAATTTAGCTTTGAAAATTAGTCAAATTGACTCTCAAAAAGTCAACATGACACCTTAAAAGGAGTGGAGGGAGTATCATTTAAGCACAGGTCAAGACTTCAACCCAGTTTGTCTACAACATTGATCTTAATCATGTTAATTCCAGAGCCCAACTTCTTGAATGGGTCTTGGCAAAGTCATTACTAAATTTGTGAGTCTTTAGATTGAACCACAAAAGCAATATATACATTTTAATTTCATGTAGCAACTATAAAAACACATCCTCTGGCGTAAATTGTATGCCTAATTCATCTTCACTTGCATCTTCGCAGGGTTTTCGTTTATCCAATACAACAACAAATGTTACACTTTGTACATGCCTTGTGAAGAGTCGGCAGTTCAAACTATGTCAAATAGTTAATTCAACTGCCTACGCCTACTGACGACAACAGACAACAGCCACAATATATTTGATTATGAGTGAATCTAATAAGTTTAATTTTTCATTCTAAAACAATACTACTACAATCCTTTTTTGCCTCTCATTTCCAAAATGGTTGTTCCCAAACAAAATACCTCCTGCTGACCAACCAAGATGCATACTCAACTCAATCACTAAAATGCTCCGCTTTACTTATGAGCATAACATATTATAATAACCTTCCCAGTGATTTTGTTTTTGTTGGGCCCGGGCAACCCTTACTAGTATATATATATGTTTTTTTTTAAAATTTTCGAGTTTTGGGCTAAATTCATCCCTTAACTATGACTAAGGCTTAGGTTACTATAATAGTTAACAAGAAACATCCTTTTAGTATTTAAAATATAACAAAACTCAGACTTCTGACTATTTCAGTTAAAAGACTAGCATTGCTTTTTCAAAAAGTGATTTTCTCTCTCCCATATCCCTATTTTGCCCCTCTTAAATCTGTCCCGTCGTCTTTCATATTCAGCTAAACCAAGAAGGAAACTCAATATTTTTTTAACTTCACAAATAATCAAGATCAAGAACAATTTTTTCTCTTCAACAAGAGTTGAAAACAGGGCAGAGGGCTATATACAAACAAGGTAAAGGTGTGATTCGAACATTCTCAAAAATGGTTGATCTAGAAGCACAACTTCAAGATTATTACAAGAATTAGAAGCAATTGGCGAAGAACTATCTATGGTTAAACAAGATCAACGAAACTAGAAGTTGCAAAGTGAACATAATAAGAAATTGATATAGCAGTGGAAGTAGTTGTTTTATGTTATGTTAAACTCACTTGAACTTCTTGTATTAAATTCATTATGTATGTTCTTCAAGTTCAATAAAAAGCATTTGGTATAGTCTAATCGTTTTTTCCTTTTCACATCTTGAGCACTTGAAACTACCAAATAACCACTAAACAGGCAAAAAAAAAGTAACAACATAGTAAGAAAAAAACATAAACCTGCAAAATTGCAGAAAAACAACAAAAAAAACTGGTAAACCAGCAGCAAAACAGCAAAAAAATGCCCAAAAAAAAAAACCAAAAGAGTAGAAAATTGAAAAGAAGAAAAAAAACTCAAGATTTTAGTAAAACAGAAAGTTAATGTAACAACAAAGGCACCACAAAATAAGCAAAAAACAACAAAGTCTAGTGTCATTAAATCATCATAAAGCTAAAACATTTTTCATTAGTTCCATGCACAAGAACATAACAAATGAACAACAAAAACTAGTCACATATCATTAGTTTGATACATCAAATATCCAAAAAAAAGACCCAAAGCTAAAAATGTATTTTCTTCAATGTTGCAACTTCATAGAGAAAATGGAAAGGTCTGACGTTGTTGGCTGGCTTGAGATGTACCTCTTCTAACCTGAAATAAGAAATTAAAATATTAAATATGAATAGTTTTACAAGTAAGCTACAATAAAAATTAACTTAAATATGAATATTTGAATATTCTTACATGTAGCTTTTCAACATTTTGGCAGCTTGATGCTTCCTCGACCATGATGGAATCCAAACTACAAAGGTAGTCCAACGGATGACTTTCAATGTCATCTGAGGAGAAACTGCAAGTTTTACTATTGTGGCCAGGTTTACCACATTTTCTACAATCAACTGTTTCTTGTTTCTGTTTTAACTTCATCCTGCTAGCTCCTATCTTATCATATTCTTTCCTTCTTGATTTTTGTTTCTTTCCTTTCTTCTTATTATTCAAGAAGTGGAAATGGTGGAGGATTCAGTGACTTAGGCCATAAATCAGGGTCATTCATGGGCAATATTGAAGCTTCATAAATTTTTCGATATGTATCAACCTTGTAGCAATCATCAACATAGTTTAAAACCTCATCATTTTTCAACCAAATCGAGGATATAGCATGTTTACAAGGAACTCCTGATAATTCCCATTGCCTACAACTACAAGTTCTGTTATATAAGTCAACAGCCCAATTATCACCTTCGATCGGCCCAATTACCTCATAGTTCCACATGTTCGACCTTTTGGGAATATAATCAGCAGCTTTCTTCATAGTTTTGGCCAACTTCTTCTTAATAGTAGGACAACTATCATTCAAGTTTCATTTTTCAGCTTTCTCCCTATTAGAATTAATTCTTGTCATGAGTAAGTGCCTAATGGTCTCCAGAAGTTTAACAATTGGTTTATCTCTTGCATCAAGAATAAACTTATTAAAAACCTCACATTGGTTGTTCAAAAGAATGTCACATTTAGGAAGAGGCGAGAAATGTGATCTTGACCATTCACTAGGCACTTTAGCAGAAAGTCATGCATAAGCATCTTTATCTAATTCAAATAAATCAGACATACAAGCATCAAACCTGTCAATAGTTGTTGCTGAAGCTGCCTTCCAAAGAGCATTTTTTTAAAGCCATTCCAGAATATCCAGCTCTCTTGAAATTGCTATGCAAATGTCGCTCACAAAATCTATGAGAAACACCAGGCAACACTAAATCAAAAGCTTCAATGAGCCCTTTTTGCTTATCTGACATAAAAGTCCACAAGTATTGCTCTTCAATCTCAAGATCATTCATCAAGTAGGTTAAGAACCATTGCCATATTTCCTTATTTTCTTTCTCGACTATTGCATAAGCTAATGGAAAGATGTTATTATTTTCATCCAAAGTAACAGCTGATAGCAATTGTGCCCCATACATAGTATTCTTCAGCCAACATCCATCGACCCCAATAATCTTTCGACAACCAGCCTTAAATCATGTTTTATAAGCTGCAAAACAAATATAAAACCTCTGAAATCTCATTGGCTTATTCAAAATCTCATTTGGAGTTAGTTTCATGAAAACAGAAGTTCCAGGATTGGTTCGAACAATTTCATTGCAATAATTCCATAATATACCAAACTGATCATTTATATCTCCATCGATCATTGCAGTAGCTTTTTCCTTTGCCCTTCTTGCTTGGTGCATACTCACATGCAACTTTAATTTCCTACTCAATGTATCTCTGAATTCTGATGTTTTCCAGTTCTTATTTGATTTAACTCTATCAACATACTTCCTTGCAATCCAACAAGAATTGATGGTTTTGTTGTTATAGTTCCACCCAAAACAAGTATGCTCGGAAACAAACGTCTTGATTTGAAAAGTAGATATATCCCTTTGCATTAGTGATCCCAATATCTTCCACTTACAAGCATTAGTTCTGCATTTGGCGCTAGCTCTTTCTTTGTCATCTTTGCTCCATCGAATTGACTTTCCTATTTTGGCTTGATTTGCAACCATGGCTTTCTTGAATTCCTTTTTGTTATCAAATACCATTCCCAACTCTAATTCAGGATTAAAGGCACCTATTTTTGGGTTGTGCTTTGGAAAGTTACAATCTTAAAATTCAGAATCGCAATCACTATTCAAACTCTTTGTATCATCAAAATCTACACAATCTGAGTCACCCTCCTCATTCAGCATCTTTATATGCATCTCTTCACTTACATAATTTTGATTTCCATTATTTTTCTTCTTTTTCACAGTTATATTGATCCCAAAAGATTCAACAGAAGGATCAACATTTTTTAAAAATAACAGATCATCCTCCTCTAAAGAATAGTCAGAATCATTAAAATTCTCATCGTCAATTCATCACTGTGTGCCTCTGTGTCATTTGCTAGCAAAAAATTCTTTTTCATCTCATTGCCACATTGATTATCATCATGATAAAAATTCAAATGTTCAAAATATATCTCAACTACTCTGTCCTTTGGAATGCAAGTAGCAACTTTAGCGGCTTCCATATTACTCCCATCTAATCGAACCTTATAAGAGTTTAAACCATACTTGTGCCAAAATACCACAGATTCCTTGTCATAACCACATTGTTCCGCCATATTCTTGAAATCTATTAGATTAATCATTGTACTGTCGACATAGTCAAAGTATTTGATTTTTCCACTTATGTAGCCTCTTGTCGAACTACGCACAAATGATCCACCATGATGTGCTTTAATTGTGAAAAACGATGACTCATTCATAGAATCTGCATTTATACTATCAAGTTATCAACGGTGTAAAAGCTGTTATTTATACAAATATAATACAAATCAGAATACATAAAGCCAACAAAGAACTACAACTTCATTATAATGAATATCCAGAAAACAAAACCTTATATATCAAATAAAAAACTTAATATAGCTTTTCAAAATCAATATGAAAGGCACTGCAAATTATATTTAAAAATGCTTAAAATGTCTTGAATATCGATAATACCATAGTTGAGTGTGGACGATCGACCACTTAAACTTCGAATCGACATTGTTCTAGTTAGTTGTTATGTTGCAACCTGCAATATCTAGTGTTTTTAAGAATGAAGATGTTTTAGTTTGAGAAATAGAAAATTGCAAATATTTTTCAAATCAGAAAACCTAGAAATTTTCAATAATTTTTATTCCTCTACCTTGTTTGTGTATCGCCCTCTGCCCTGTTTTCAACTCTTGTTGAAGAGAAAAATTTGTTCTTGATCTTGATTATTTTGTGAAGTTCAGAAAATATTGAGTTTCCTTCTTGGTTTTGCTGAATATAGAAGACGATGGGACAAATTTGAGAGGGGCAAAATAGGGAGATGGGAGAGAGAAAATCACTTTTTGGAAAAGCAACGTTAGTTTTTTAACTGGAATAGACAAAAGACTGAATTTTGTTATATTTTAAATACTAAAAGGATGTTTTTTGTTAATTATTATAGTACAAGGATGTAACCTAAGCCTTAGTCATAGTTAAGGGATGAATTTAGCCCAAAACTCAAAATTTTCTTCTAGTTTAATTATTATATCCAACCCAATGTTATACCATTCATTTAACCATAAAATGCAAATTTTAATATTTTTATTTCATTATCACTTTCCCAAGGAGAAAATCATCTTTTTAGAAATACTCGAGAGTTTTCTTTATTTACAGAAAATGGAACTCTACTCCTCTGTAGGAAACTGGGTCTGTTTTGGCAACCAAAGAAATGGAGAAAGAACTTTTAATTGTTCTGCTTCAGTTTTACTTGATTTGTCACCCCTTTGTTTTCCTCTTCCTCGAGTTCATGATGATGGTGAAGGGAAGGACAACAGTTTGGGTAGAAGGACATATTCCATATGTATATCCAAATTGTTGAATTTAAGGTTACTATATTTATTTGTGAATTTTTGACGTAAATTTTATATTTTTATTTATATTTTTCCTAATTTTTATTAAAAATTACTCATTTTCGGGATTTACCGAAAAAATAAAAATTAAAAAAAATTGTTGAAATTGTTAAATTTAAGGTTACTATATTTATTTGTGAATTTTTTGCATTAATTTTATATTTTTTTCATATTTTTTATTAATCAATTACTCATTTTCGGAATTTATATAAAAAAAAAATTAAAAAAATTGTTGAAATTGTTGAATTTAAGGTTAATATATTTATTTTTGAATTTTTGGCGTTAATTTTATATTTTTATTCATATTTTTTCTATTTTTTATTAGTCAATTACTCATTTTCGAGATTTACTGAAAAAAAAATTAAATCTTTTTATTGAAAACGGGTCGGATAGTTTATTTAAAAGGGGGGTGATTTATGGGTCGGATTATGTGTTTATGAGTTCAAATTTTTTAGGGGCATGATTGATTCCTTTCCAATTTCATATAAATGACATGTGGTAAGGTCAAAGTGACATGACAATTCCATGTGACATTTAAAAAAATGGAAAATGAGATGGATATGTCCAGCAGACCAACTAACGCCCATAAGGGCATATCTATGCGAAAAGCTAGACGGCGAGGGCATGAGTGAGCCAAACTTTAAATGAGGATATATCTAAACTTTTTCGAATAGTTTAGGGGTATATTTGACCCTTTTCCCAAAATTAAATAAGAAATACAACTTTTTATTTTAGTTTCATTTAGTTATCAAAATACAAGTTTCCCAAAAAAAATTCATTAAAGGAATGGAGGCTATTTTTGTAAAACTTTTTTTTACGGAGGACAAAATATCAAGATCAGTCCTTATGAGGGTCATTTGTGAACTTAACTTGTTGACCAAAAGTTACGAAGATTCAAAATACAAACTCATATAAGTATAAGGATTTATTAAATTATATTTTTTTCCTTTTAAAATAAAAATAAAAAAATAATTATTTTCATAAGATGCAAGAATCTTTAAATTAATCTATATATATAATAACTAGATAATGTTGCCCGTGCTATGCACGGGCCCAATAATATAAATGGTATGTTTTGGGGCTAATAACAGAGTTTTTGAAGCGATTGTTTGCGTGGATAAAGGAATAAGTTTTTTTATCACAAACATGTACTTTCTTTGATGCTATTTAAGGCATAATAAGACTACCCACATACAACATTTTTGAAATATTTTATGTTGTCAATTATCATGATTTGTAGTATTTTTATGATAGATTCACTTCAAGAATTAGTGAAATTTTTTGTAGTTTTTTGAAAACATATTTTATGTTGTCAATTATCATGATTTGTAGTATTTTTACGCAATTTTTAAATATAAAAAACACTAAAAAAAATAAGACAAATAAATAAAAATGGACCCAATATATGTTATTTTTGTTGTCTCAATTTATGTGACACAAATAAAATTTGGAGAGTCATCCAAATTTTCATATTTTTTTAAAAAATGNCAAAAAGTGTGAAAGTAACAATCGTTTAACCATTAACAATAAGACTAGTAAATTTAGTATAGTCTTATTGGGTTATCGGTTTAACCATTAACAAAAATTATAAAACCGGAAACCGAACCAATAACCCAATAAATTTTTTTGCAAAACCGTTTAAAAACCGTTAGCCCAATAACCCAATATCAATAAACCAATAGTGTTTTTTTCGGTTCGGTTTATTGGTTAAATCGATTTTTGCACACCCCTAGACGTAACCATTCAAGGGTAAATATGTATCTAAAGTTGGATGTGAGGGGCAAATATATCTCAAAAGTATCACGAAGGGCAAATATAACCTTCTTTCTAAGAATACAAGGCCAAATATGACTCTTTTCTGTATTAATAAATACTTTTTCTCAAAACAACTGATTATGTTTTTTTGACTGAATATTTAAAATATTCTTATTATTCACCATTTTTTATAATATCAAATTAACTTACTAGCATTTTTAAAAAAAAATCAATTTTATTATTCCATACTTTTTTTGTTCTGTTTTAGTTTATGTATCTGCATTCATTTTCTTAACAAAAATTATCAGTATTCTTTTAGAAACTTTTAATTACAATATTTTAAAATAATTAATTGAAAAACGCTGATAAAAAATATATTATAAGTGAATGTGAATCATGCGTAATTGTTACTATTATATTATAGGTGAGGTGTGCGGCCATTATTAAATTAAATTGTAATTATGGTTTTATTTATAGTGTTAGATCATATTAAATCAATAAATACATAATTATTAACTTATTTTGTAATGCAATATACCTGATAATAAAAAATAATAATGGAAGAAAATCATTATATAACTTTTTGATTTACTCCAAATATCATAATTAGATACAAACAATTCAAAAGTATAAAATGATTAAAAATAAGTTCTTCTGTATTATCTAAATATTTGCTTCTTTTTGTGACTTCAATATTATTATTTTTTAGAAGAAAATATGTTTTTTCTTATTTTTTAACTAAGGAAAGAAAGAAAGAAAGAAAGAAAGAAAAAGGAAGGAACAGAAAAAACAACATAAGGAAAACAAAAGAAAAAACAAAGAAGGAAAGAAAAGAAAAACCTAAGAAAAAACATAAAGAAAAAGAAAAGAAAATTAAAATAAGAAGATAAGAAGGAGAAAAAAAAATAGAGAGAAAAGTTAAAAAATTAAATAAGAAATACAACTTTTTATTTTAGTTTCATTTAGTTATCAAAATACAAGTTTTCTTTATTTTGTTAGATTTGAAGTGCCCAAAAAAATTTCATTAAAGGAATGGAGGCTATTTTTGTAAAACTATTTTTACGGAGGACAAAATATCAAGATCAGTCCTTATGAGGGTCATTTGTGAACTTAACTCGTTAACCAAAAGTTACGAAGATTCAAACTACAAACTCATTTAAGTATAAGGGTCTATTAAATCATATTTTTTTCTTTTTAAAATTAAAAAAAAATTGTTTTCATAAGACGCAAGAATCTTTAAATTAATCTATATATATAATAATAAACATGGATATAGAAACAGTGACATGGTGTTCTGTAAGAGTATGGATCTTATTTATCTCTTTTGTGGTAATTTTTTTGGCCTTTTCCTCTCATTTTTTAAATTNTTTTACCAAGAATAAATTACTATGTGTTAATTTTTTATAGAAAAAACATTAATTATTTATGATAAAAAGTATATATGTAAAATTATTATTTTATTTTCTTTAACCCCATTCAAATAGAAGAAATCAAGAAAATATTGTTTTATTTTCTTACACTCTCTCCACTAATACTCACATTATATTATTCTTTTAAACTCCTTTTACACTCTCTTCATTAAAATTTTGATAAGTTAGAGTAATATTTTGTCAAAAAATCAATCAATAGTCGAAAAGTGTTGAACAAAGTGAATTATAAATTCTTTTTTAATTTCTTCTTAGATTTTCAAGCATTACAACAAGCATAGTAAAATGTGGGGTAGACCAAATTATCAACTTCTTGAATCAAATCTATGGTTCTAACTCTAATATTTATTTGAAATTGTCAACTTATTACTTATAGAACCATGTTAACAATTCATATAATGATTGCCTGAGTAAAATGATATTTTTCAACGTTGATTTGATAAATATTATCTAAAACTAATAATTGAAAAAAGAATCAAATAAAACATTTATAAAAAATAATATTAAGTAATACCTTACATTTAAAAATGTAAGAATTTTTTTTAAAAATAAATGCTTGTGAAGTTTATTTAAATTTTAAGCCTCTAATTAAGATTTCGCTTTAGGCCTCCGATTGCGTTGAGCCGCCCCTGATGTATGTAACATAGATAAAATTTCAAGAGTCAATCAAATGTTGTTAATTGTTAAGATTTACAATACATTTTACGTAGTTTTCAATAATTTCACATTAAATAATACATATTACTACTTTTGTCTCGTTTTATGTGACATTGATAGATTAATTTTAAGAATCAATCAATTTCTTTTTTTGTGTTTTTTTAATAAATATTTTAAGTTGTCAATTATCACAATTTATTATATTTTATACATAATTTTTAACGAAAGATTAATTTCAAGAATCAATCGAAATTTTTTATATGTATTTATTTTTGAAATATTTTATGTTGTCAATTATCATGATTTATAGTATTTTTACGATAGATTCACTTCAAGAATCAGTGGAATTTTTTGTATTTTTTTCAAAACATATTTTATGTTGTCAATTATCATGATTTATAGTATTTATACGCAATTTTTAAATATAAAAAACTCAAAAAAAAGACAAATAAATCAAAATGGACCCAATATATGTTATTTTTGTTGCTCAATTTATGTGACACAAATAAAATTTGGAGAGTCATCCAAATTTTTATATTTTTTTAAAAAATGTTTTAAGTTATTAATTATTGTGATTAATGGTGTTAAATTGTCCAATAACACTTGTCATGTGCTAAGTAGTAGATATTCCCACTTATTATATTATATATAGTAATGTTGTCTCAATTTATGTGACACAAATAAAATTTGGAGAGTCATCCAAATTTTCATATTTTTTTTAAAATATTTTATTTTAATTATTGTGATTAATGGTTTTAAATTGTCCAATAACACTTGTCATGTGCTAAGTAGTAGATATTCCCACTTATTATATATTATATATAGTAATATTGTGATTAATGGTGTTAAATTGTCCAATAACACTTGTCATGTGCTAAGTAGTAGATATTCCCACTTATTATATATAGTAAAATTTATGTGACACAAATAAAATTTGGAGAGTCATCCAAATTTTCATATTTTTTTTAAAAATGTTTTAAGTTATTAATTATTGTGATTAATGGTGTTAAATTGTCCAATAACACTTGTCATGTGCTAAGTACCACTTATTATATATAGTAATGTTGTCTCAATTTATGTGACACAAATAAAATTTGGAGAGTCATCCAAATTTTCATATTTTTTTAAAAAATATTTTAAGTTATTAATTATTGTGATTTATGGTTTTAAATTGTCCAATAACACTTGTCATGTGCTAAGTAGTAGATATTCCCACTTATTATATATAGTAATATTGTGATTAATGGTATTAAATTGTCCAATAACACTTGTCATGTGCTAAGTAGTAGATATTCCCACTTATTATATATAGTAATAAACATTGATATAGAAACAGTGACATGGTGTTCTCTAAGAGTATGAATTGGTAATTTTTTTGGCCTTTTCCTCTCATTTTTTAAATTATTTTATTTTGTCAAATCATTTCTTTAATTCATACATTTGCAATTACATAAATTTCACTCTTAGTTAATATTAGTAATATAATTCGTAGTTTTTCATATTCATAACTTTCAAATAATTAAATATACAAATTTATGACACCTTAAAATCACACTTATAAAAACCTCTTTCGAGACATATATGACGATTATTTTATTTTTATTTCTCCTTATTCTTTATCGTTTGTCTCTTTGATTCACCATTTTTTTGTCTTCTTTGATCTAATTTTACAAAAGATAGATCTATAATGAATATTGTTAGACATTCCTGCATAGTTTAATTTTACGAGGTAAAATGATTGATAAGACTGATATAATTATCACTTTTTTATGTTGCACTTAGGGGTGTTCATGGATTGGTTATTGGTTAAAATCAAAATAAAACCAATTTAATCGGTTTGAAAATTATTATAAGCAAACCAAACCAAACCAAACCAAACCAAATATAATATACATTTTTTGATTTGTTGTTATCAATTTTGATTTGGTTCGGTTTGGTTATGGACTTATGGTTATTAACCATACACAAAAAAATTAATAATGAATATTCAAAAGAGGGGTAAAAGACAACAATTCGTTCAAAACGAAAAATAGTTAGAACGACTAACATTACAAATATTCCGATTACTAAATTTAGTTTGAATAAAGTTTCAAAATTCACCATTTTGGTCTAGAAGAAAGAGGCAGTGACATTCATAGTCCAACCAAAAAATTTCATACACTCATTGTAACGACCTTAACCATCGGTACTCAAAGACACTTCGTGCAAAATCCCAAAATCTTAGAAATGTGTTGCCAATTTAAAATTGGGTGCATGACATTTTTTATTTAAAAAAATTATTTTAATTGGGACTGACGTCAACCAGCATAGTGGAAGCCTCTCGCTATAGCGCCTGCATGAGAATCAAACCCTTAATAAAATGATTTCTTTTGTTTTTTCTTCCCATTTTCATGAAGAAAACAGGCAAGGGTTGCTCTGAAAATTCTCCTAAGCCACTCATAGCTTAAAAATCATGGAGGGAAAAGATTCCAGCGCAGGAAGGGTTAAAACAAAGGAATTCCTGATCTACGTTCGATAGAATTTTCCCCATATAGCCAAAAGTCCATATTCAGAATTCTTCAATAGTCGTTTGGCGTCCAGATAGACTAGATTTTCTTAACTGAGTAGTTTAGACACATTTTGAATTACATGATAATTTTATAAATTGATGGGAGGTTTCTTGATTCATGTTAACTTTGAGTTTTCTTATTGTGGTGGTTTGATGGTAATTGTAAGGGTAAGTATCACAAAATTGTAGGGTTATAGTCATTTTTAGGACTTGTGGTAATCAAGGGAAAATAGAAGGAGTGGGAAGAGTATTAATTTATAGGCTTAGTGAGGTAATTCCCAAGAACGAATGTTTACTCATAATGGGATCCAGTGTTGGGGTTATTGGCAGGGGCGGATCTACATGGCGGTTAGGGGATTCACCCGAATCTCCTTTGTCAGAAAATTACACCGTATATATAAGATCAAATTCTATTTTTATGTGTATATATATTAAAATGAACCCCCTTAACAAATGTAAAGAGGCTAGCTCAGTGGTAAAGGGGTTCAAGAATTTGCCTGACTGTCTTGGGTTCAATTCTGCACAACAACACTCTATTTTTGTGTTTTCTTCATTTGGAAATCAAATAGCAAGGCTAAGATGGGCTCAACATTTTTGGACTGGAGCTTTATTATTTATTTTTTTCAATGTTGTTTCTCCTTTTCAATATTCATTTGTTCGAATTTATTAGGCACATTATTTTATTTTTTGTATTTTATTCTTTTTATCTCTATTGCTCATTTTATTTTTATGTAACTCTCTTTTTATATAGTAATTCAAAGGAACTTTTTTTTAAAACTGTCAATTATTCTTAAACTTGAATTGAGATACAAAAAAAATATTTTAAAGATAAGTTAAACTAAACTTAATCGAACGAATAAATTTGAAAGGCATGAGTATTCATGATATTTCTTTCTCATT
The DNA here is from genome assembly GCF_019186545.1 of Solanum stenotomum. NCBI lineage: Eukaryota > Viridiplantae > Streptophyta > Magnoliopsida > Solanales > Solanaceae > Solanum > Solanum stenotomum. The sequence goes on along the minus strand of NC_064285.1, from coordinate 58,571,373 downwards.
TTTTCATTTCTATTCTAGAGAGATTTATTCGTCTTTTTTTTTCACCGATTGAAAACCTTATAAATTGAATAAAGGAACAAAAAATTGGCGATGCCATTTATTTATCCTTTTAATATGCATTATAATATTAGTAACTCAATCCCCACACATTTGTAAAGAGTATTAAACAATTTTTAAAGTAACATATGATTGAATGAACACTTATTTAATTTATTTTAAAAATTCAAAATAAAGTAAAACAATAAAAAATAAAAGAAAAAAATCACTTTTTTAAAATAAATAAATAATAATCAATGAAGCAGTGTAAAAATAGGAAGAAATGTTAAACGCAGCATGACAATGCAAATTAAATTTAACGGATTAGGGATAAAATTTTTCTTCCTCGATCCATTTTGCTCCATTTTTATTATTTACTTTATATGTTGAACCCCCTCCACGAAAAACTTGGCTCCGCCACTGGTTATTGGTATATGTAGGTGATGATTGTTTGTTTTTCGAGTTATGTAATGTATGCATGTTAACTGATATATAGTATTACTTGTGCAATGTATGTGAGGAAACTTAAAAAGCTAATTGACATCATGCTGATAATCTCATGTAATGAACACAGTGTAGTTATTCATAATGATTGTGATTGTGCATATTGCTTGAAATTGATGATTGACTCGGGTACCACGTCAGTACAAGCTACTAACAGTTAAGTCGAATACCACGCTTGGTATGTACTAACAACGGTTGGCTTTGGACCTCTGGTACCATGTCGGCACACTAACAGTTTGTGTGTTGATTCCATGAGTGAACCAAATTTACTTTTTTCTAATGTGATTATTGCATGTTGGTCCATGAGTGATCGAGATTTGTATTTAAATGTTGAAATGGTTCTTGTATAGATCGGGATTCTCTGTTAAACACTGTAGATGATGTCTTAGGGTTCCTTGAGTGGTACGATTTACTCGAAGGGTGAGTTGGACTCAGATATGAATTTGTGCGTCATCAAGTGAGACATGTTTCATGTATTTCATTAGGTCACGTAGATGACTGAGAATCTTATTCTTAGTTGATTTACATGGAAGTTGTGTGTTTGTTAAAGTGGCCTATGAAAACATTCTAGGAAGTCGTCTCATTTCTTCAATCCTTTCGCGCGAACTAACCCTTGTAGTATGGGTTGAGTCCAATTGGTATCTCTAAATTTCAATTGATAACAAAATACAAATTATAAGAATATGATCAATTGATCCTACATCAAAAAATGTACTCTAGAATTTAAACTCTAGGATAGCAATTCATGCATCAAACATGGCAAACATGGTTCTTTTCATTGCTAAAGTCTAGGCCTCTATTGACAGAAGATTGCTGGCTGTAATTTGGTCGACCTCGGACTCCCTATTTAACCTCTTTATCTGGATTTATTCTGTGGTTCACTTCTAATGCAATGAAATCCCCGAACCGATACCGCTATCCAATTGGAAAGAAGAGAATGCAGTCAGTGGTAAGCTTGTTAACAACACTGCAACATTCTGTGGTCCTTTGCATCATATTATAACATTTCATATTACAGAAAGTGACTGCAGCACAGCTCCCATCACTCATCTGACTTTTTAGCACAAGTGCCATTTTCGATCGAGTATTCAACAAATTCATCAAGAAGACAAGGCCAAGCTCCTTCAGCATCATAGTTTGATAATGTCGCATCCACAGTCTGTGTAACAAGTCATAGATACCAATATAATGTACTTCTTTTGAAATAAAAAAAAAACCTTGAAAGTTAAGAACAAAGTATGAGATAAAAGGTTAAAGAGGGTGTGTCATAACTTACCTTTGCAAATTCCAGTAGCTGTAACCAAACATCACGTGAGATAGCCTTGTTATGCCGTTCCTGAATCAGGTGGTAGCAGAACGATACCACAAGAAGAAAGAAAGAACAGGGGTGAGTTATAGCATCCTCAATAACGGTGAAAACACTTGCAATACTATAATTGTTAAGCGGAAATAAGAACCAAGTAAATGCATAATCATGAGTACATTAAGATAGACACAAATCAAAAGGGATGGGAATCATCAAGCATGAGAACAAATCAAGTAAACAGAAACCAATGATCGTCCAGCATATAACACAACACGTTGTGATTTTCATTAAGCAGATAAACCGAATTTCAAACCTAACAAACTTAGTCAGCTGCCTGTACATAGATAACTTAAAAAACGATTACCCAAGGATTTTCCCGTTGAATTACCTGGATAAACTCACACCATTGATCAATCAATGGCCACTCCAATTCTGCAAACAGCAAATGCCACAATGCAAGTGCTGTTTCCAACGCCAAAGTTTTCTGACCCTGAAATTTATATGGAAATATTCATGCACATGTTTACTAGAGATCTATAAACAAACTATCATTACCTAAAATATAACGAAGTAAGATAGACATATACAGCTGAAACTACATGCATCGCGTTTGTCCCCCTAAAGAACTATTGAATGAAAAAGAGTTCTGAAGGTAGCTGGATCAGTAATTAAGTATTCACCTTCTCCTTTGCCCAATCGAAAGTAAAGTTGTAAATTTCACGGAAAGTATCTGGGAAGAGATAAAAAAGAAAGTCAAGGTATGGTATCCATGTTCAAATTTCAAATATCGAAGAACAATGGAACGTCTTTAACCAACAATGAGGAATTCCATGACAGGACAAACCTTCATCTTTCAACTGAGATCGCAAATGAGGGATTTTTTTCTTGAATTTCTCCATTGAATCTATTCTGCCATTCAGGATACAGCTTCATCACTTTGACATTTGACATCTAACTATTATAGTTGCCAAGGTAAAAGAAATTTAACTAAAGAGGTGTAAAAGGCCTTAATGTAGGCTTACTCAAGAGACTGTACTCCACCAATAAACTCCTGCTTCGAGAATTCACAAATGGTCGCAGCTCTCAATTCCCATGAAAGTACCAACTGTAATTGAATGCCATTGTAAGTGAATCAAAGAAGCCATGTATGCTTTTTCAGATAGGTAACAAGTCCTAGGATATATTCTAGTAAAAACAAGTCTCTGAAAGAGGCAGAGAGACAAATAGGAAAGTAGACGAGAGGCTAATTTCACATACCATAACTATATCCTGAGGATCAACCTGACAAGAAAACAAAAAGTTTTACGTTACTCAGGCATTCATGAATCTAGGAAGACACAATGAAATATACAATATACAACAGTATGTATACTATTGAAAGTGTTAAATCAAGATAGGAAAGACAAACTACGAAACACTGAGTACAGTACAACTCTCCTCCGGAAATTCTAATCATGGAAATAGTAATGCTTAACTCATCAGATCAACCAATTGAGGTAAAGCACCTGAAGATCATTGCAGAGATTGCTAATACCATCAGCCATAATCATGTCAACATTTGGGTCTGCAAAATGGGAAAAAATAATTCAGCCAGACGCTTTTGTTTGTTGACAGACTATTTATTGTATATAGAAAAGAATCATAACCTTTGTATTTATTGAAAAGCACCTCCCATCGGTTTTTCTCTATAGCTGCCTTAACATGTTCCTGGTTGTAGTATGCTTCTAATGCTCCTTCAAGACGCCAATCATTGGTCTTCATAGTCTGAATAGCCGATTTCTCACTGTGTATAAATTTAAGGATCAAGGGAGCTGGTCTAGCTAATAATGGCCTCTCAAATTAACTTTTGACCAAATATAATAGAAATGCTTAAGGAAATTCTCTTATTAGAGGACATGTGACAAAATAAATGAAATGTAACTTTTATTCCAGTTATAGGCACTGAGGGGCTACAACAATTTGCTTCGTAGATCATGAAAACAATGTTGGCAATTTCCCTGAAACTTGAAATTCAAATGTTTCTGTTGTTTCCTAACTTTAGTGTCATCATCAAGGTTCTAAGACATGCTTCTATACGCCAAGGCTTAACTCAAAGTATGCCAAAAGGAAAGCATACAAAATCCCAATCATATATATAATGAGAAGCAAATATTTAAATTCACTGAGATTTAGTGTTACCTTGACCCAGTAACAGACATGAATTGCTGAACTTTCTCCTTACGCGCAAACCCCAGCTTGTTCTGCAAAGCAAATGACATTAATAAAATTAACACATGTATTTGTAATCACTAACTGAAAAAAAATCATCAATAATTAGAACACACCATTTTTACGAACAACGATTAAATGTTCTTTCTTTTAGAAGATGATGATAGTAAGTATTTCCAATTCCTCTCTCACTAATTCGTTGTCACAATTTCTTTCTTTTTCTTCTCTTATTTTGGGACTCAAAATGCTTATAACAAATGGAAAAAGCCATAAATTATGGCGAGCGCATGGTTTTCTTCAATAAAAGGCGAAAGAATAGTTCCCTTGTGTTTACAACATATTCAAAAAAAAATATCAGTTTTGGACAGTTAAGTTTGTTACAAAATGAACACTTTTGATCTCTGTCAAATATACTGCTCACTCCCTCCAACAATAATAGTTATCAGCTATACTATTTTGAAATGTCCAACAATATTTATCGACTTTATGAAATCAATAGATAATTTTACTCTTAGTTCCTAATTTGTCCTTATCATTAATTATAATTATTTCTTTATTACATTTTTCAAGACATTATATCTATTATATTCAAAGGGTAATATCGTAAATTACTCTACTATTTATAGTTTCTTAAAAATTGTACAAAGTAAATAGTGGACAACTATTGTTGGATAGAGAGAATATTTTATCTATCCGTACTATATTAAAAGCATGAATACAGTTAGAGATGTTTTTTTTTTTTGAATTTTTTTCCCTTCATTAAAGATTTTTGCTTTAGATAGAAATCGATTTTTTTCACCATTTTTCTTCAATTATTATAGCAATTATTTTACTTCATTAAAATAACCTACAATAAACAAACTATTTTCCTCAAATTATTATTTTATTATCTTTACCATATTTACGACTTTGAATTTACCTAAAATTCTAATTATCAAATTTATTCTTATTTGAACTATGTAGAAAGTCCTAAAATGAAAAGAACTTTAAAATAAAATAACATTTTACCTTATAAGAATCCTTCCTAATTTTTTTTACTTATTCCTAAGAGGTAAAAAAGAGAACAAACAAATATTTGTTGTATAAGAGGACTTAAACAATGTTATTCACTTAATGAAATATTTATCAAATTAGTCGGGAAAAGAGTATAATAGAACAACAATTTCTAATATTTAATACTTTAAATTAACTAAAATTGTACTTCTTAAGACCTTCATTATTTGAATTATATTAATTTTTTAAATATTTTACACTTTAAAATTAATTATAATTAACAAACGCAAGCTTCAAGTATGGTATATTCCCTTTCATGTTATTGCAAGTTTTATTCTTTTTGCAGGTATTCTTAATTTTAATGTGTATTTATTAGGGGAACTTTCGCAAATAGCCACTATAATAAATTTAATTTATGGTCTATTGTTGTTGGTTATTTTTTTTCTTTATCTAGTCGTTAGTATTTCAATTGACTTAGTCATTAGCACGTAAGTAGTTGGTTGAATATAGATAGCAGAATCCTTTCAGTTTGTTAGTAGTTGAGTGATAGTAGGAGTTAGTGCTACCTTATTTTAAGTTAGTAAACCTCTATTTAAAAGGGTTAAATTGTAGTAAGTCGACAAATGAAAATTTGTGCCTATTGAATAGAGTCCAAGTTTGTTTTCTCTCCAAGTTTAAGTTTTCTGTTTTTCCATCAGTGGTATAAGCACCAGTTTGGTGAGAGAAATACTAAAAGAAATTGCAGCAGCAACGTGTGAATCTATGGCTTCAGAAAACTGTGCAAGCAGTCATTCCTCGCTTTGATGGTCACTATGATCATTGGAGCATGTTGATGGAGAATTTTCTAAGATCAAAGGAGTATTGGCAAGTGGTTGTGGATGGCATACCAAAACCAGCAAAAGGCACAGTAGTGTCAGACGCACAAAAAGCAAAAGCACAGGCAACAAAGTTGAAGGACCTCAAGGCGAAGAATTATCTTTTCCAAGCAATTGAATGTTCAATCTTGGAAACTATTCTTTCTAAAAATACTTCTAAGCAGATTTGGGACTCCATGAAGAAGAAATATCAAGGATCGACGAGGGCAAAGAGGCAACAGCTTCAAGCACTTCGTTCGGAGTTCGAAACTCTTCGAATGAAATCTGGAGAGTTAGTTAGCGACTATTTTTCACGGGTGATGACAGTCGTCAATAAAATGCGGATCCTTGGCAACAAGTCAAATGAAGTTACAATTGTTGAAAAGATTCTTTGGACCATGACACCAAAATTTAACTTTGTTGTTTGTTCTATTGAAGAATCTCATGGTATTGATTTGCTTTCAATTGATGAATTGCAAAGCTCTTTGTTAATTCACGAGCAAAAATTCACTCAACAAGAAAAGGAGGAGGTGGCATTGAATGCCTCAACAAATGATCGTTCTGGAGGACAAGGGTACAACAGAGGTAATGATAGAGGCAGAGGCAAAGGTAGAGGTCGGGGCTATAGTGGAAATCATCAGCAACGTCACTATGACAATCAAGGCAGAAGAAAGAGACGAGGTGGCTACAACTCAAAGTCATTAGACAAGTCTAAAATTGAATGTTACAGATGCCACAAGTTCGGTTATTACAAATCAGAATGCCGAACAGATTTGTCTAAGGTATGTAGAGAAGAATCTAATTTTGCAGAACAAGAAGAAGAAGAGATATATTTATTGATGGTTTTCCACATGAAAGAAGAAACAAATAAGAATTTATGGTACCTTGACTCCGGATGCAACAATCATATGAGTGGAGATTAATCAGTTTTCTCCACCTTGGATGAATCTTTTCGAGATAGCGTGAAGTTCGGGAACAACTCCAAAGTCGCGGCTATGGGAAAAAGGCAGGTTTTAATTCAGACCAATAGAGACTACTCCAAGACAATTGCTGATGTTCTTTTGTTCCAGATTTGAAGACCAATCTTCTGAGTATTGGCCAATTGCAAGAGAAGGGATATGAAATTTCTATAAAAGATGAATTTTTGTAGAATTCAAGATGTCAAACTTGGATTAATTGCTCAAGTTAAAATGACTAGAAACAGAATGTTCCCTCTCTATCTATACAATATTCATCATACATGTTTCTCTGCCAAATTAAAGGATACAATATGGTTGTGGCATTTCCGTTATGGACACTTGAATTTTAACGGATTGAGAACGCTACATCAAAAGAACATGGTGAACGGTCTTCCTCAAATTACAGCCCCTTCGGAAAATTGTGCAAATTGTGTTGTTAGAAAACAACCTCGCTGTCCATTTTCACAAGGCAAATCTTGGAGAGCAAAGGCATTGCTGGAATTAGTGCACTCAGATCTCTCTGGACCAATAAATCCAAATTCCAATGGCGGTAAAAGGTACTTCATAACCTTTATTGATGACTTCAGTCAAAAAACATGGGTGTATCTTTTACACGAAAAGTTTGCAGCTTTTGATGTTTTTAAATGTTTTAAAGAACTTGTCGAGAAAGAAACGGGTAGTCCATTGAAAGATTTACGCACTGATAGTGGAGGAGAGTTAAATTCTCAAAAGTTTATAATTTTTTGTGAGGAAAATGAAATCAAGAGACAACTTACATCAGCTTACACACCTCAACAAATGGTGTTTGTGAGCGGAAGAACCGTACAATCCTCAACATGGTGCGCAACATCTTAACTAAGAGTGGTGTCTGAAAAGGTTTTTGGCCAGAAGCTGTTGATTGAAGCATTCATATTTTAAACAAAAGTCCAACTTTCTCTGTTCAAAATATGACTCCAGAGGAGGCATGGAGCAGGCAGAAACCAAGTGTTGACCATCTTCGAATCTTTGGATGTGTGGCTTATGCACATGCTCCAAATCAGAAGAGGATCAAACTAGACGATAAAGGAGAAAAATGCATTTTTCTTGGTGTTAGTAATCAATCTAAAGCTTATAAGTTATATAATCCTAACACCAAGAAGATCATCATTAGTCGTGATGCAATTTTTGATGAAGATGCTACCTGGTCATGGAAGGACGAAATGGATCAGCAGCTCCTTCCAGTAGCCTTTGAAGAGGAAATACAACATCATCTGGAGGAAACAGAAAAGTCGACAAATACAAATCCAATTGAGTCACCCATTTCAGCTTCTATACAAGAAGAAGAGCGTCCTCAACTATCAAAAAGAAGACTTGTATGAATAACTGATTTTGAGGTAACTGTAATTGATCAATCTAAAGATCCATTCATCCATTTTGCGTTATTTTCAGATTGTGATCCTATCAACTTTGAAAAAGATGTTAAAGATCCAAAATGGCGAAAGACAATGGATGAAGAGATGGCAACAATTGCTAGAAATGACACTTGGGAGTTGACTGAGCTTTCAAAAGGGCATAAGACAATTGGTGTCAAGTGGATATACAAGAAATATATGAACAAGAAAGGTGAAGTCGAGCGACACAAAGCACGCTTAGTAGCTAAAGGCTATAAGCAAGAGTTCGGTGTAGATTACAGAGAAGTTTTTGCTCCAGTAGCACGACTTGATACTATCAGACTAGTGATAGCTTTGGTTGTTCAACACTTATGGCCCATTTTTCAAATGGACGTCAAATTGGCCTTCTTACATGGGGACTTGCATGAACAAGTATTTGTTGATTAACCTCTTGGTTATGTCAAGGTTAGAGAAGAACATAAGGTGTGTAAATTAAAGAAGGCATTGTATGGACTAAAACAAGCTCCACGAGCTTGGTATAGTCGTATAAATGCTTATTTTTCTAAGGAGGGATTTAAGAAATATCCATATAAGCACACACACTCTTTACAAAGAATGATGATAAAGGAAAAATGCTCATTGTTTGTTTATATGTGGATGATTTAATTTCCATTGAAAATGACATCTCTATGGTTGAAAGTTTTAAGAAGTCCATGATGGTGGAATTTGATATGATGGATATTGGAATGATGCATTATTTTCTTGGCATTGAAGTTGTTCAAACTGCTGATGGTATTTTCATCACACAAAAGAAGTATGCTCAAGAGATTTTGGGCCGGTTTCAAATGAAGAGTTGCAACTCTGCCAGCAGTCCCACTAAGTTTGGTTCGAAGCTCAGTAAAGAACCTAGAGGAAAAAGAGTTGACAACACTCTTTACAAGCAAATAGTGGAAAGTTTGATGTATTTAATGGCCACAAGGCCTGATATTATGCATGATGTAAGTCTTAGCAGATACATGGAAAGTTCGAAAGAGATGCATCTTCTTTCCGCAAAGAGAATTTTTCGCTATTTGCAAGGAACTACTAATTATGGGTTGTTCTACGCGAAAGGAGAAAAAGCAGACTTAGTTGGCTTTACTGACAGTGATTTTGCTGGAGATTCAGATGATCGAAAGAGTACGTTTGGTTATGTCTTTATGATGGGGTCAGGAGCAATTTCATGGTCTTTGAGAAAGCAATCAATTGTGACTTTATCAACTACAGAAGTTGAATTTGTGGCAGCAGCAGCATGTGTCTGTCAAGCAATTTGGATGCGTAAGGTTCTTGGAGAAATTCAATTCAACCTGAATGGCTCTACTACCATTTATTGTGACAGCAGTTCAGCAATAAAGCTCTCCGAAAATGTTGTTCAGCATGGGCGAAGTAAACATATTGATGTCAAATTTCATTTCTTAAGGGACCTTACAAAAGATGGATTAATTGATCTCATCTTCTGTAGAAGTGAAAATCAGTTGGCTGATGTGTTTACCAAATCTCTCAAATTAGCATCCTTCCTGAAGTTCAGAAAACTACTTGGTGTTCGCACTTCAGAAACTAACAATTGAAACAAGTTGTTGGTTGCAAGCAGGATAAACTGATAGTATGGCTTTCAGTTTAAGGGAGGGATTGTTGGTTATTGTTTTCCTTTATTTAGTCGTTAGTATTTTAATTGACTCAATCATTAGCACGTAAGTAGTTGGTTGAATAAAGATAGCAAAATCCTTTCAGTTTGTTAGTAGTTGAGTGATAGTAGGAGTTAGTGCTACCTTATTTTAAGTTAGTAAAACTCTATTTAAAAAGAGTTAAATTATAGTAAGTCGACATATGAAAATTTGTGCCTATTGAATACAGTCCAAGTTTGTTTTCTCTCCAATTTTAAGTTTTCTCTGTTTTTCCATCATCCATAGCTATAGTTTGCATATTTACCAGTTGTAGCTATCGTTTAAGATGACCAGTTTATATAATTCGTGGATTTGTATAATTCGTAGGTTTATATAATTCTCAAGTACATTTGTATAATTCAGTTATTCTTGTATAAACTCGAAATAACTAATTTATATAATTACAAACATCAGAAGTGTAAACAGTTATATAAATTATATTATACAAATTCCGAATTATACAAAAGTTATACAAATTCCTAATTATACAAACGTGCGAATTATACAAAACTAAAAAGCTCAGCCGATAATTATAGCTAAAAGTAGATCGCAAATTATAATTAAGGCAAACTATAGGTATGTTAACTAATTAACTAGTATATGATTTGCTTATACACTTAATTTTCCCATGAATAATTGCATAGATGTGTGATTAATGATTATCGTATGTTAGTTTGTCAAAATATTAATAATATAATGATGATTCGTGCACACTATTAATTTTGTCAAATAATATTCATGAATGTTGAGATACATAAAATTACTACACAAACATATAGGAAAATAAAAACAAAAAGAACATTGAAAGATGTAACATAGTAAATATATATATAATGATTACAATTTAAATATAGGAGAAGGGCTAAAATGCTCCTCAACTATTTGAATTGGTATAAAATTATCTTCCATCCACCTTTCAACTCTTAAATATCCGATGGCGTCAATATTTTGGCTCAAAAATACTCTTATTTTTAATGACCCACACTCATAAAGTGGATGGAGAGTTAATTTTATACCAAATCTCATAGTGTAAAGGCATTTAAAGCCCTTAATTCTCCATTAAAATATTTTAAATTACTTAATATATGAGCTCGTATCATTGGCCTGATTTTGGGTTCCATAGTAAATTTAAAATAAAAAAAAATAATCATCTATTATCTACACTCACCCCCTCACTTCCTCTCTCTTCCACTTTTTTTTCTTCTTGGATCTTGTCCATCATGTTAGATTTTAACTTTTTTCAACTAATGACAAATTAAACAAGGAATAAAAAGGGAGAAAAATAAGGATGACATTCATTTATAAATAATTAGTTTAGTAGAAGATAATTTAATTAAGCAACTATGTACATAAACTGCAGTTTTTATTTTGTGTGTATCCAAAATTTAAAATAAAAGAATGAAAATAACATTTTTTTCGTATCCCCGCCCACCATGAAAATAATATAAATTTAAAGAGTATGAACATGTAAGTTTATTTTAAGTTTGAATCCTTAATTAATATACTAATTAAGAATAAGAGATTAAAAAGAAAAAAGAGGGAATGACCAAAACAATTGGATAATTGATACAAAATTTTATATTAATAAAAAATAATAAACTTTTTTTAGATTGACAATTAGATGGGGCGAGTATCGATTTTAGTTAGATCCTCAGTTATGAATTGGGTATAATAACTTGGGGATTGATTTAATTCACATGTAATTTTTATTACTTATTTGAGAAGAGTTTAAATTTAGACCAATCAAATTAGGCAACATAATAAACAAATATTTAATAATTTTCCTTTAGAAGAGCCGTTAAAAATAAGGAAAAATATGAGCCCAAGGTTTATATGGAGGGTAGTTTTTTGTCAAAAGGTTACTGTTAGGGGTATTTTGGGGGGGGGGGGGTGGAAAGGTGGATGAAGAGTAATTTTATATCAATTCAAATAGTTAAGTGATATTTTAGACCCTTCTCCCTTTAAATATAGAGTATTGGGTATAGACATGCAATAAAATGTTTCAGTTAATTAACCGCAATGTTCAATTAATTCAAAACTGTGATTTAACTACAAAAAGCTTATTTTAGGCCTCATTTGTCTTAACTAAGATCAAAATGTATGTAGTCGAATATACATCTGGATTTTAAGATATGCATTAAGATTTAGAGGTCTAAATCTTAATACATATCTTAATTGTTACATTAATATTTAATACTAAATAGTCAAGACTTCTCGTATCTCAATATCTGAATGTATAAAGTCTGTCTTTGTTTAAAAAACTTCTAAATATAAATTCAAGTAGACTACTAAATTAATCTAATATTATATCAATAAAATATTTAAAAATTTATATGGCAGTTGATGGTGGTAATGACTAACTATGATGATTGTGCATGCCAATTTGAGATGGTGTTGACTTATAATAGTGGTATAGGGGTAATATCTTATGGTATAGTGGTTGATATTAATGATTAACTATAATTGTTTGTTGTGTCTGCTAATAATTAGTAGTGGAATGATACTAAGAACTAATGGAAGTGGTGAATAATAATGACGGTTAGTGATTTATAATATTGACTAATAATAATAATTATCCATTATTATTTATTATTTTGCAAGTTTAATTTGGTTGGTAAAATGTCTTTTGAGACATACATTAGTCAATATTATAAACCAATTTATAATAAATCAACTGCTCAAATATCAACAAAACAATTTGCTACAATTAGTTAATATTTTTTTGAAGTGAAACATGCATTGTGTGTTCTAATACTAGTAGGATTAAAAAAATGAAGAAGAAATATCAACTAGGTTTAATTTGTGACCTATTGGCCGTTAAGCATTTTCACTAACAAATAATATATATGGTAGAAGCTAAATTTAATTGTAGGATTAATAAATAAGATATAGAAGATTCAACATGGTTCAAATTGTGATTTTTTAATAACTAAATTAAACTCGCAAAATAATATAATAAGATAATCAAATTATATTTGTGAACGTTGTTTGTTATTCTATTTTTACTGATAATAAGATAATCAAATCAAAACTAACTCTGCACATTTTGTATCTTTATCAGATACTGCAACTAATTGACCATTCTCTAATAATTTTAATTTTAAATTATGGGTATTTTTTTTATTGTTTCGGATGGAGTTTCTATGAAAGGATTGAGTTGTAACTAAATAGCACAATCTCAGTCCATCAAACAAAACACCTTTCAGGGTCGTTGCCGGCGAAGAATTTCATCCACGGCTAGCTGATTTCCTCGACGACGGAGACAGATTATGTTGTTTCATTCTCTGTTTTCTTCTCTCCCTTCTTCGCCGGCGGGGGTGGGATGAAGCAGTCAACAGTTATTTTTACTCCGCTAAAGTTTTTCGCTCAGAACTTGGGTTTTCTTCAATTTTGTTGCCCTATCGTTAAGTGAAGTAGATGCAGTAATTGGGAGATCAAATTGACATGATACGTGTCATATTTCCACTGGTTGAAGCTAAATTTTCCTCATTCACGCGCTTCTTAAGCGTGATATCACAGCTGATATAAAAATAAGTTTAAATGATATATTTATAATGGTTAAAAATGGTTTTATGTGTAATAGGACTTGCGCAAACTTTAAGTGTCTATTTCAAAAAAGGGTCTAAGTTTGATGGGGAAATTATGTATTTTCTCTTTTTAATAACTAAATTAAACTCGCAAAATAATATACTAGTAAAAATGGTCATGACAAAATCAGAGCCATAAACTGCATATATTTAAATGTGATAGTATGTAACTTGATATCTTATTCAAATACATTAAGTTTTTTTCTAAAAATATAGCTATCACTAATTACATCTATGAATCTTATAATTCAAACTATTCAAATTTTTTTAAAAAAAATCCATTTATTTCCCTATAAATAGTAGCCAATGTGAAGGCAAAGAAACAAAGACAAAACAAAGTCATTTGTTCCCCCATATATATCTAAACAAACATGTCTGAGTCATTTTCATCTAATCCTTGTAAGTCTTTGACAAAAATACACATGCTTCCTACTCTTGGTAAAACCTTCTCATGTAAATCTAACGTCTTCAACCAACCTAGCTACCCCTACTAAATCCGTATTCCGCTTTTGCCGAAAAGGCATTCTTTCCATGGTTAAAAATCCGTTCAAGAGAAGCGTAGAGGTACGGTGTTAGAGAATACATTGCAGCTAGCCTCAATACTTGACCAACACCCTATTCTTGCAACTCAGGAAGAACAGTTTATCACTTTACAAACAGTGGAAAAATCTTGGTTTTACCCATATCCATTTTGGGATTGCGTTGACATATCATGGAAGGAATTAAAGACGAGACGATTATAGCTCACATTTCACTTCTTGAAAAATTACTCTAAATGCTGGGACAGTTTATGTCCAAACATCAATATGTCCCTGTATTTGACGAAAATGCTAATGATCCAAGTCCAAATTCAAGGATAGAGATGTTATACAAGCTACTCTACCTTCTCAAATTGTCTGGAGGGTTCAGAATCATGCAATGTCTCTTCCTCTTCCTCTTCCAAGTGGAGAAAATGTTTTGCTTTTAAACGTACGTAGACGCCATATATAAATGGAACAACCATATGTAATGAAATCCCAAGAAAATTCTTCCTGATTCATGGGTCACAAATTATGAGAAACTTAGAAGTCCCCAATCCTTTGTCCAAAAACAAAACAAAACGGGTTTCTACANTTACATGATTCATCCTTGGAAACCTCCCAGCTATAAGATTTGATATGAAAATATTCTTTTTCTGAGTTTGCTATTATGTATTTACATTGATTTTGCTTATATGAGGCACCTAAGGTTGAATATTGTTATTGTTTTTGAAAGAGCATTGTTTCATCATCATGACTACTACACTAGCATGCTTTCTGACTTGTCCCTCATTAAAATGGTTGTGGTTAAGTAATATTACTCACTGAGCTAGCGTCTCACTCCTCGCTATTTGTTTTTACAGAGAATTCAAGTGGTATTGAAGAGGATTCCATTAACTAGCGTGTGAGTTAGTAGCATCTGGTGAGCCCCGCATTGCTTCGCGTGGCAAGAGAACTGTTGATTTGTTAGGTTTATTTAGTTTCTTTTAAAAACTCTTAGAATTGCTCCATTTGTCATTCTTTTGATTTGAGTCAAGATTAGTCCTTCGAATTATAGTCAAGTGACTAGTTTGGAATTTTTTTTCCGTAATTTGGAGATGAATTGGTTTTTATTTCGTGACAATTTGAATCCTTGATGGATATTAAATGGTGGTTTATAGTTGCTATTAGTTGTGTTGTGAAATTCTGAGACAGGAAAAATCCAGGATAGGCCTAAAAACAAAGGAGACTCTGCCCGATTTTCTGTAGAATTCTGGTGAGGCTTGCTTTGGGATTCTCCCCCTTAGCGCCGGTCATGATCCTTAATTGGGTCGTGACACTACATCATTTGACCACTCTTATATATGTTACAAAAACTATTAAAACAACAATAGATTTTCATCCTTATTCGATGTCTCATATTATATACCTAATTAAAAATTCAAAAATATTTTCTTCAAACTTCTCAGATATCAAGATACAACAAGATTGGATTAAAGAGTTTGATAATGAAGGTCGCAATATTTTGTGGTTCAAATGTCCTTTCACATGCAGGACATTGCCCATGGGATATTGAGTGTAGCAATCAAGAAGGTATTGAATGGGATGAGCATCATCATGGGAAAGAAACTAAGCCAAAGAAATTAATGGAAAAAAGAGACGTATGAAGATGGAGATTCATCTATTGGCTTACTTAGCCGTCCAGGAAAAAATGATTTTCTTGTCTCCTACAAACCTGAAAATTGGCCGGCACTACCTAGCCCAAACAAATACCGCAAATGATCCCAAACTACAAATATCATGATGATGAGCGAGTGAAGCCTTGTCATTTTATTAGTTTTACACATATTCAAATATTGTCGAAATTGTTATTACAAAATTCTTAACCAAGACATAAAAGGGTAGTTTATTTCAAACTTTAATGTTGTACATTCATAAATTAAATTGTATAATTTTTTTGCCTTTCTTGATGAATGGAATGAGTAAGAAAATCCATTTGTTATACTTTATGTGATCTTTTTGTGGATAGAACTTACTTGAATTTAGACAACACTAAATAATTTTCCTAATAAGAAATATTTGACTTATAAAAATGGTCATCACAAGATCGGAGCCATAAACTGCATATATTTAAATGTGATAGCATGTAACTTGATATTTTATTCAATCCCATTTAGTTTTTTGCTAAAAATATAGCTATCACTAACAGCTATGAATCTTATAATTGAAACTTTTCAAAAATTTAAAAAATCCAATTTTCTATAAATAGGAGCCAATGTGAAAGCAAAGAAACAAGCAAAAACAAAGTCATTTGATCCCCCATATCTAAACAAGCACATTTATCCTCCTCTTTAACCAGTTATGTCACGACCTGAGCCTACACCGTGGACATGGCCGGCACTCAAGAATCATTGATGATCCCCAAGGAGGCCTCATCTATCTCTTTATGTGCTAAAAGATATAGTTGATTGAAGTTGACCCAAAACTCAAAACTGATCGAAGTCTGAGGTGTTACAAGTTCATTTTCTTAGAGGGAAGATCAGTGTAACACCTCAGTATCAGGTTTTAAGTTCCAGGTCAACTTAAAACGACCATATATTTTAGCACATACTTATGTAAGTGTCCCATGATATATCAAATTGAAGGTATTTGAGTCCTCTTTCCAACGCCGCTAAGTTTGCTAAATTCCGAGCTCCTAGTAAAAAGTTATGGTCATCTGAGTGAAGCCTCTCTAGTTAAGGCTTTTCATCCGTTTGAGAAAGAGGTATTTTGGTCTTTTCATTACCCCACTCGACTTAACCACATTTTACTCACCCAATTTAAGGATCTAATCGGACGCTAAGATATTTTGAATATTTCTAAACACTTAGAATTCTAGGGCGAAGTTTCAAAGAGAGGAAAAGAAGGTTTTCAAAAATTCATTCAAGTGTTGAGGATTTTCGCCAAGAACAATCGTTCTTTCTAGGTATGTGAAGTTTCCCATAGTGATGGACTTGTTCGTCCTCACGCTAATCATGTAGTTCTTCCATTAATTCATCCATGAAATTGTTTATGTAAAGATTCTTGAAGAGTTCTTGAGTTTTAGCCCCATTCTTTATCAATGAAAGTTTTGAGTTCTGGAGGTGAGGGTCTTGCGAATAAGTGGTGTTTCTTGATAGAATTTGAGTGAGATTTCAGTGAAATTTTGTTGGGTTTATGAATTAAAGAGAGTTTGGAAGAAACCAATCGATTTTAGATAAGTTAGGACCCGAAATTGAACAATAAAATTTGTCGAATTTCTGGGCTCGGGCTGGGGCAATGCGCCACCATAGCGTCAGGAGGGTCGGCGCCCTGCACCAGAAGTGCGCCCCAAAGTACTCCTAGTACTTTTGGGGCTGGCGCGACGCTCCACTGCTGCGCCAGGGTCACCAGGCTCTTTTCTTCTTCGTTCTTCGTCCCGTATGCATTCTTTCAAATCGTATCTTCGCTCTCTTCTTAATACTAACTCTTAAAGTCTTCATTAATCTTTGAGAGAGTCTACATGTCTCACTCACATGTCTTCATTTACATTCCAAATTTAACTCCCCTTCATTATTACTCCATGATTATGGAAAAAATTTATCACTTAAATTGCTATTATGAATCTAAACCTTGGGGTTTTTTCATGAACTTGAGCATTGACAAGAAATGGTGATTATGAGTTGAAACAACTCCATTTTCGAAATGGTTTTCACCAATGGATTCCAAATGCTTTGAGTGTAATATTTATGTAACAATTTTTATATTCAAACCTTATTTTCAGAATCAGGTTCTTGAGTCGATTAGACTCATTTACTCAAATTAATTGATATGGATATTGTTAGTTTTAAAATCTCATTTTGAATACTTTTTTTACTAGATTGTGCTGATTTGAATATTGTTCGGAAGGGAAAAGCTCAAGTCTTGAATTGATTTGTGATTGATTAAGGAAAGTAAACTTCTAAACCTTGTTAAAACTCGTAAAATCTTGAACCCTCCTTGTTGTTTGTGTAGGAAAGTACGTAATGGAAATGAGATGATGGGTTAATTTCTCAAATTGAATTTGATAGAAATGAGATTAATAGAAAAGGCAACGTGTTGATAATATTGTATTGAGTAGTGTGAATTGCTTTGAGTGTTATACTGAATTGGTGATTGATGAGATGTTTGATAGTGTTATTGTAGATATAAACTACTTGAAATTGTCATATCTCATTATTGTGTGAACATGCATATTTCCTTTGGTTCTGGAACACTGTGATGAGATATATTGTTATTGATGTTGGGGTTATTGTTAGTGAGTGTTATTGATGTTGAGGTCATTACCGATGAATATTATTGATGCCGAGGTCAGTGCTGATGAGTGTTGTTGATGTCGAGGTCATTACTGGTGAGTTTTGTTGATGCTGAGATCATTACCATCGAGTGTTATTGATGCCTAGATTTGGTTCCGCAACACTATGATGAGATATACTGTTATTGATGTTTGGGTCATTGTCAGTGAGTGTTATTGATGTTGAGGTCATTACCGATGAATATTATTGATGTCGAGGTCAATGTTGATGAGTGTTGTTGATGTCGAGGCCATTACTGGTGAGTTTTGTTGATGCTGAGATCATTACTAGTGAGTGTTATTGATGCCTAGGTTATTGTTGGTGAGTATCTAGACTATGGGTGTTTCTTATAGATCCCAATTTGATACTTGTAAATAGTGAACTTGATTATATTATTAAGATTGATTATTGTGATTAATGACTTTTATATTTGTGATTGATGGCCTTGATATTTGTGATTGATGAACTTGATTGTTGTGATTGATGAACTTGACACCTGTAATTTGATGAAATGTAACTATTGGACTGTGACTATTAAATCTTGTGGACGTTATATCGTGAACAGTTAGGTTGGGTTGATTTCTGTGCAGGTTATAGTTGTGGCAGTTCAGTTGGGATGAAAGGAATTTTCATTTTCTAGCTAATTTTACCTTGTGTTTAGTGGGTTGCTTTCTAGGTACTGTGTTGTTTGGTACTCACTCTTTGTTTCTACACTTATGTAAGTTTTGAGCTCGAATCTGTGTGATTACGCTCCTTCTTTCTAAGTCCAAGGCTTTCTATGGATACTTGAGAGATATCTTCTTGTCATGCCGGTAGGCCTTCCTTTTCCTTATATATATTATTGTTCTATTTGAGAGACTAGGACATTTGAAACTTGTATTTATCCTTCAAACTCTGTTTTTATATATTGGTGGCTTGTACACGTGACAACCACATTTTCATGGTATTTGAGAATGACTAAATTTTCTACGCTTATGTTATTATTGGTTTATTTATGTTTTTCCTTTCGTATTGTTGGGTTCAAGTTGACCTATCGTGATGGGATAGACAAGTGTCATCACGTCCATTTTTGGATCGTGACAATAATTTTTAGACATGCATTCTTTCAGTATATGGTCTCAAATATACATTATACATTTTTGTTTCTGTGATATTATGTCATATGTTAGAGTTTTGACTTTCAATTCTTATTCGTTGAATCCTTTTAATCATAGGAATGACAAAATAAGTAGTTTTTGTATATAGCTCATGTTCATATTTATAGCTCATTCAGTTGCTTGTATAATGGATGATCTCAGTCCTTACCCTGCATACCAATACATTCAATGTATTGATTCTACTTCACACTACATCGTTTTATGATAAATATTTCAGCACCTTGATTCAGATTTGCGGAAAGACGTTCCACTAAATTCCTCTACTTTCAACATTATGGTGAGTCTTCCTCACATTCAGAGGACTTAAGTTATGAGCCAATAGATTTTATTCACTTCAATTGCGTTAGCTTTCAAGAAATCCGAGGTCTTGTCCTGGCAAAATATGTCATTCAGTTTAGAGGCTTTAAGATATTAGTATTCAATAGAAATAGACTTATTCTTGAACTTTATTTCAGTTATATAGTTTATAGCTTCCGCTTGAATTTTCATGTGATGTTCTTAGATATGCTATGCCAAGGGTTAGCTTGGGATCACTTAAGGTTTCATGTACCATATCTTGACTGTGGTGTAGACTTGGGTCATGACACAAGTTGGAATTTTACCATTCTCATAATTAAGTTCGAATCATTTTTAATCTCGTGCTAAAATCATCAAGATGTTTGTCCTACCTCATCGTTGATTATGAACAATTATTTATAACTTATAATAACCGACAATTTTAATCTTTTGTATATGAGTTAAATGACTCCATACACAAAATGCTCCCATGAATTTACTTGTTTAGTTGGCAAAGACTTAAGTAGAGAGATAAGGGGGGTGGGGGGTGGGAGTGCATGTTGTAGGCCTATAGGAAGTGTGTTTTAGCTGTGGTCTTTAATTATAATTGGTCGGACGGTGGGTGAGTGGTACGGAATCCTTTGTATTCCCATTACGCCCATATTCATGCCGTATGTGTTCCTAATAAACAACTAAGTGTTCTAAATGAAATAAATATAAAAAGTCTTCAACTAAGACCATAACTATAGCAACTCATCTAAATTAAATCATGTCAATCATCAGTCGTAGTAATGGTGGTAGTGGTGGTGGTGATAGTTTTAGGACGGAGTTGTTGTCTCCCGCTGCTCAATCCGTTGTTGATCACTCCATCCCGTTGGGGTCGACATGGAAACTTAATACGAGTGACTTCCATCTTCCTCAACACCGCTCTTATGATCATCAATCTTTCAGTTTGCTTCGTCTACTTCGCGCTTTCAGTAATACCTCCTCACTTCCCTATTCAAATACTACATGCATTTTGATCAATATATTTGTTACGTTACTCCATTTATCCACCTATTTGTTTGATTGAATATGAAATTTAAAAAATTTCACAATTTGATATATATCAAAAGTACTCTTACAAAATTTTCAAATATGTTGTGACATGTCATTAAGAGAAACTAACAAAAAATTGAATGATTAATTATTATGACTTATGTAATATTTTCTTCATATATAAATTTTATTTCAAAAATGTTATATTTGAATTCATACCAAAAATTAGATAATTTGACTTTTGTACTCGTGAATCATCTCACATAAAATGCCTGTTGAGTATTATAGTTATTATATTAATGTTCTACCTGCTCTTTGTGTTGACAATTACATTAATTTATTAATAGTTGCATTTCTCAAATATTTCCTCATGTGCTCAGCTGATGTTAACTATGTAACACACCGGAAATAACTTAACATATTGTATATACAAGTCTTTTCTCAAATGGAGATGGTGGATGAATCAAACTTTTAACATATGGAAAAAATGAGTTTTTTTCTCAAAGTTCGATGACATATTTGAGCCTTTTTCCTTGTCTGCTGCTATTTTTCCTGATTAAACCATATTTTAATTATTTATCTACATGAAGGGGTAAATTATTTCTCTGTTAATAGTTAAGAATACGTCGGAACTCTAGAGGTTGAGGATTTATTTGTGAATTGTGATCTGCAAAGCAGGCAACAAAATCCAATTCTATTGGACTCAAATTTGCTCTTACTTGAAATGTTCCATGACTAGATCCTCTGCTTGTTGAGGCTAATAGGTCTGAAACTTATCTTTCAACAACAATAACATACGTTTTGATTAAACGTAATCCCACGAGTGAGGTCTAGGGAGGGTAACGTGTATACATACTTTAACCTCCTATCTTGGGAGATAGAAGGGCTGTTTCTGATTGACCCTCAACTCAAAGGACAAGTATACCAAAGCAGTTGGGGAAAAGAAATAACATAAGTGAAAAAGTCACGACAAAATATTAAAGATAGCATGACAAAGCAAATTGGAAAAAATAATCAGGAATAGTAACTACAGTATAATAATACTATAATCGAAGTAAAAGGAACAATAAATAGTAATATAGTAATTGAAGAACAAGCAACTCTAAAACTCAAGAGTAATACTAGTATGACTTAAAAGTTAAAATAGCTGATTTCAGATAGCCAAACTCAGTGTGTTTGATGATCAAAGTTCCCATTGTCATTTTTTCACTTTCTTTTTTAAAAAAAATCTTGGGTGACTACTTAATGGAATCTGTTTATCATGTACAGGGAATCAGAGAAAAGTTGTTGAATACTACAAAAAACAAGAAAGGCTGCTTGAAGGATTCAATGAGATGGACACAATTAATGAATGTGGTTATTTACCTGGACATCTTACTGAGGTTAGTCTCTTGCACATTTGACAGAAATGACAGATACTCATCAAATTAATCATCACTATTTTTCCTATCTACCAATAATGTTTGCCAGGATGAATTGAAGCAACTAGCTAAGGGTGAAAAGATTGCGATTCATGCGTCAAACATAGCAAATATGGTTCTTTTCATTGCTAAAGTCTACGCGTCTATTGACAGCAGATCGCTGGCTGTAATTTCGTCAACCCTGGACTCCCTATTAGATCTCTTATCTGGATTTATTTTGTGGTTCACTTCTAATGCAATGAAATCCCCGAACCAGTACCGCTATCCAATTGGAAAGAAGAGAATGCAGCCAGTGGTAAGCTTGTTAACAACACTGCAACATTCTGAGATATATGTTGGATTGTCCTGCATTGGTTTAGGGAATTATATGTAGTCTCGTTATATTGTCTTGAGCAACCGGCACCTCATGATTAGCTTTTAGGGTTGAATTAGACCCAATGTCCATTTTTCCGTGACAATTTGATAAATGCATTCCTTCTGCTTTAATTTTCATTTTCTGAATATATATATTTTGCTTGATGCATCATTATATACATTAACATGAATCACACAGGATGTGTCTAGCATGATGGGATGTTTGAACTCATCTGCTGCACTATTTTCAGGGTCTAGTTGTGTTTGCATCCATAATGGCGACTCTAGGACTACAAATATTGTTCGAATCTGGTAGACAACTCATAACTAAGGTATGTAACTTGGTTCTAATCATCTGTATCGTGATAATACATTTCGTATTATAGGACTGAGTTCTGATTTACCGCAATATTAGTAGTGGATTGTTAAATGGCGTACAACTAACATCGATTTTTTTCTGACTCTATGCTTCAAAATCAGTCTCATCCTGATAGGGACCCTGAGAAAGAAAAATGGATGATTGGAATTATGGTTTCTGTTACTGTGATAAAGTTTCTACTTATGATCTACTGCCGAAGATTCAAAAATGAAATTGTAAGGGCCTATGCTCAAGACCATTTCTTTGATGTAATTACCAACTCAATCGGATTAGCGACAGCAGTCTTAGCCATCCACTTCTACTGGTGGATTGATCCTACTGGAGCTATCATTGTGAGTTCATATTAACATCATATATAGCTCTTTAATTTGTGGACTAAAAGCAATATGTGTTGATTAATCTTTGTTGTGTGTTTTCAGATAGCACTTTACACGATGAGCACATGGGCAAGGACGGTGCTGGAAAACGTGTGGGCACTTATTGGAAGAACAGCTCCACCAGATTTTCTTGCAAAGTTAACATATCTAGTATGGAATCACCACGAAAGGATCAAACATATTGACACAGTTAGAGCATATACTTTTGGGACACAATATTTTGTGGAGGTTGATATAGTACTGCCAGAGGATATGTTTCTGAACCAGGCACATAATATTGGTGAAACACTACAGGAAAAGCTGGAGCAACTTGTTGAAGTTGAACGAGCTTTCGTTCATATAGACTTCGACATCACTCACAAGCTAGAACACAAGACTATCATCAAATAACATCAAACTAACATAGTATTTTTGATGTGTCCTTCACCTCTATCTTCTGAGGCCTGTTTCCTCTATTGTCTCCTTTTTACTTCTTTTCTCATTTCAGCTGTTTTTATGTTTACTTTTTGTCTAAGTGTAGACCATTCAATCTGAATTGAATTTGTTATTGATGAATAATTGTGATGAAACTCCCTTCAAGAATCAAGACTAGAAAATATTACAACAATTGTAGTATTTTATTTCAGTATAGTAAATGTTACAATCTCTATGAATCCTCTGATTCTTCTTTTCAGAAGTAGATAAAATAAACTCAAAGGCATTTGAGCTTGATCTTGAATCTGTATGACTACCACAATAGTAGTACAATAGGCTATAGGCTTTCACCTATGTAGGGGCTGTAGTTTGGGTTCCAATGTAACAGAAGTACCACTATTCAGCCTGATTGAAAGAATATCAGGATTGCACTCAACAAATTCTCCCTGTTTTCTGTAAAAGAAAAACTCTACAGGATACCATTCACACAAGGGTCTTGTCATGAAGCATCTCCTACACACTTTTTTTAATTTTGAAACTTTTTGGTCACCCTTAATTTAATCACCCTGCTTTCTAGTGTTGTTCCTGAAGAGAATAGTTGACATCATTGATCTCTCATTATAACACCCCACAAATTCTAAGATAAGACCCAAACCATTCTTCGCATGCAGATAGGTTCGAACCCGATGATTTCTATTTGTACACAGGTATTAAGGTCAATTCCTAAGTGTGGAAGGTCTATGGATGAGAAATAAGGTTAGAAGGAACCTCTAGCACTAAGTCGAGTTCGAAGATTCCCTACCGATTAAGTTTTTGTATAAGATAATGCAAGGGTCAATTTCAAACGAGAATATATCTTAGAATATGAAGAGTTATGTGTCTCATTCCCACCAAATTAATTATCTTTGAGCCTACTTTACAACGTCACTGACCGTTCATAAATTATGAGTTCGAAGTAAAAAGTTATGATCGTTTTTGCAGATATTCTCTAGCATAATTTTGTACTCCCAGATACTACGAATCAAAATATGACTTGTGGTGTCATCAGCTGTCGTGGTTCGATTGTAACACCCCAGAAATTTTTTGAGCTAAGACTCAAACCATTCTCCGTTGTGAGTAAGATTTTACCAAGGAATGTAAATTTCTTTAAGTGTTAAGGTCACTAGTGTAGCACCTTGAGTTCCATTCAAGTCATTCCTAAGTTCTTTTAAATTTTGGGTCAACTTCTAGCACAAGATGAGTTAGGAGGCCCATAAGATATCAAATGAAAGATTTCTGAGTCCTCTTTCCAACGCCACCAAGTTTACTAAATTTTAAGCTCGGATGAGGGAGATATGACCTTTGAGTGCAGCCTCTCTAGATAGGGTCTTTCCACCCAAACTAAGGAGGGGTATTTTAATCTTTTCCTTACCCCCACTTATTCTAAATGCAAATTACACCCAATTGAGGGTCTAAACTAATTAGAATATGTTTCATTCATCACCAAAGCATTTAGGGTTTTAGAGAGAAGATTCAAGAGGAGAAAAAGTTCAAAGTTTCAAGCGTTCGTTCAAGAAATTCAAGATTTCGCCAAGAGCCTTTAAGGTATGTAAGCTTCCATAGTGTTGGGTTTGTTCACCCACACGTTAATCATGAGTTTCTTTTACAAATTTCATCCATAAGATTGAGTATATTGATAATCTTGTTGAGTTCTTGAGGTTTTTGTGCTTCGTTCTTTGATAATGAAGTTCTTATTGAGTTCTTGAGGTGAGAGTTGCGAATGAGTGTTGTTCTTGGTAGGTTTTGATTGGGGTTTTGATTTAAATGTGTTTAGTATATATATAAATCTAAAAGAGTTTGAGAGAAACCATTCAATTTTAGGCGAACTAGGGTCAGAAAATGAGCAAAGAAATTCATCGGGGAAATCTAGGCAAGGGGTGGTGCGCCGCCCCACCATAGTACCAGCAGAAGTGCTCTGTAGTTCAGAGGCTGGAGCCCTGCGCCACTCAGTGCGCCAAGGTCGCCTGCCCCAACCCTTTCTCCGTCGTTTTGCATGTCTGAGTTCTTTCAAGGGTACCTTTACTCCCTATCAATTCTAACTACTCTAAACTACTTCTAAACATCTAGAAATAATTCAAAACATTAATTAATAACCTTGAATTCATAATTTAAATTCAAGGTAGAGTTAAGAGTCAAGTCTTGAGAGTTCTTTCGAATCTTTTGAGAAAGTCCCTTTGAGTCTTTTCGAGAAGTCTTCTACAATTACTAATAACTTGTTTCAAGACTCGAGTAAGTGAGTATGAGAATGAGGAGAATGTATTCATGAGTCTACATTATCATTGAGATCATTGAGTCAAGTCGTTCATGCGCATAAACTCCGCATGAACTCCATAAGTTGAGTATATTTGAGAGGAGTAGTATTTTCAAGTTCTAAGTCTTGAGTAGTGAGTTCCTAATCCTTTTGAGATTATAATCCTAATCATGGGACTACTACATGTTACCCATGAAGGTCCTTGAGTTGAGGTGTTCATGCCCATAATTTCGCATGAACCCTATGAATCGAGCAATTTTGTGATGAGAAGTATTATTGAGTCCTTGAGTTGAGTAGTTCATGCCCATAAATTTCGCATGAACCCTCTGAGTCGAGCATTATTTTAGATGAGTATTATCATTGATTCCTTGAGTTATGGAGTTGTTGAGTTCCTAGTATTGAGTTCTGTGTATGGTTATTGACAACCTTGAATTGAGTCGTTCACGTCCATAATTAATCGGCATGAACCCTATTTTGAGAAGTCTTTTACAATTATTTATAATTTTTTTAAGACTTGATCATTTGAGTTTGAGGAAGAGTAGAGTTGAGTTCATTTTCTTCAAAATGATATATGGGAACTAAGTATTCTCAAGAGTAAATGTTTTTACATTTAAGATGAGAGGAAACACTGATTTCCAAAAGAGTTCATGAACAGTTGAGTACTATCTCTTTTAAGAGAAATATTTTGAGTAATAATCTCAAAGTTGAGGAAGGGGAAATGTTTTCTTAAAAACATATGAGCTAAGTTATATTTTGGGAGTAGTATTGAGCACCGATATGGGGGAGAGTTATAACAACTCATAGCCCCCATAAACCATGTAGTCAATGTGGGTAAAAAGGGTCGTACTTTTTAGATGATTCCTTATTGCTTTATAGCATAGACTACTGGATCCACTTAGTGAGTAGGTTCTATACCATGGCAAAGTATAAGATAGTTCTGGCAGCGTGGGCTAGATGTTGTATCATCACTTGGCTCATAGTGATGGTTGTCAGTTAGAGAATCTCCCACAGAGTTGTTTTATATTTTTATATGCAAATGAGTTATTATTGTATTTTTCAATACATTGAGTTACTATCTACTGTTTTAAAAGCTTTTCTTTATAATACATCTTTACTACTGCTTTATATTGAACAGAGTTGAATCTCTTAATAATAAGTTGAGCCCTATTTCTCTGAGTTGAGTTTTCCTATGTTTCACAGATTTGAGNAGGTTGATATAGTACTGCCAGAGGATATGTTTCTGAACCAGGCACATAATATTGGTGAAACACTACAGGAAAAGCTGGAGCAACTTGTTGAAGTTGAACGAGCTTTCGTTCATATAGACTTCGACATCACTCACAAGCTAGAACACAAGACTATCATCAAATAACATCAAACTAACATAGTATTTTTGATGTGTCCTTCACCTCTATCTTCTGAGGCCTATTTCCTCTATTGTCTCCTTTTTACTTCTTTTCTCATTTCAGCTGTTTTTATGTTTACTTTTTGTCTAAGTGTAGACCATTCAATCTGAATTGAATTTGTTATTGATGAATAATTGTGATGAAACTCCCTTCAAGAATCAAGACTAGAAAATATTACAACAATTGTAGTATTTTATTTCAGTATAGTAAATGTTACAATCTCTATGAATCCTCTGATTCTTCTTTTCGGAAGTAAATAAAATAAACTCAAAGGCGTTTGAACTTGATCTTGAATCTGTATGACTACCACAATAGTAGTACAATAGGCTATAGGCTTTCACCTATGTAGGGGCTGTAGTTTGGGTTCCAATGTAACAGAAGTACCACTATTCAGCCTGATTGAAAGAATATCAGGATTGCACTCAACAAATTCTCCCTGTTTTCTGTAAAAGAAAAACTCTACAGGATACCATTCACACAAGGGTCTTGTCATGAAGCATCTCCTACACACTTTTTTTAATTTTGAAACTTTTTGGTCACCCTTAATTTAATCACCCTGCTTTCTAGTGTTGTTCCTGAAGAGAATAGTTGACATCATTGATCTCTCATTATAACACCCCACAAATTCTAAGATAAGAGCCGAACCATTCTTCGCATGCAGATAGGTTCGGACCCGATGATTTCTAATTGTACACAGGTATTAAGGTCAATTCCTAAGTGTGGAAGGTCTATGGATGAGAAATAAGGTTAGAAGGAACCTCTAGCACTAAGTCGAGTTCGAAGATTCCCTACCGATTAAGTTTTTGTATAAGATAATGCAAGGGTCAATTTCAAACGAGAATATATCTTAGAATATGAAGAGTTATGTGTCTCATTCCCACCAAATTAATTATCTTTGAGCCTACTTTACAACGTCACTGACCGTTCATAAATTCTGAGTCCGAAGTAAAAAGTTATGATCGTTTTTGCAGATATTCTCTAGCATAATTTTGTACTCCCAGATACTACGAATCAAAATATGACTTGTGGTGTCATCAACTGTCGTGGTTCGATTGTAACACCCCATAAATTTTTTGAGCTAAGACTCGAACCATTCTCCGTTGTGAGTAAGATTTTACCAAGGAATGTAAATTTCTTTAAAGTGTTAAGGTCATTAGATGTAGCACCTTGAGTTCCATTCAAGTCATTCCTAAGTTCTTTTAAGTTTTGGGTCAACTTCTAGCACAAGATGAGTTAGGAGGCCCATAAGATATCAAATGAAAGATTTATGAGTCCTCTTTCCAACGCCACCGAGTTTACTAAATTTTAAGCTCGGATGAGGGAGATATGACCGTTTGAGTGCAGCCTCTCTAGATAGGGTCTTTCTACCCGAACTAAGGAGGGGTATTTTAATCCTTTCCTTGCCCCCACTTATTCTAAACGCAAATTACACCCAACTGAGGGTCTAAACTGATTAGAATATGTTTCATTCATCACCAAAGCATTTAGGGTTTTAGAGAGAAGATTCAAGAGGAGAAAAAGTTCAAAGTTTCTAGCGTTCGTTCAAGAAATTCAAGATTTCGCCAAGAACCTAGTTCTTTGAGGTATGTAAGCTTCCATAGTGTTGGGTTTGTTCACCCACACGCCAATCATGAGTTTCTTTTACAAATTTCATCCATAAGATTGAGTATATTGATAATCTTGTTGAGTTCTTGAGGTTTTTGTGCGTTCTTGAGGTTTTTGTGCTTCGTTCTTTGATAATGAAGTTCTTATTGAGTTCTTGAGGTGAGAGTAACGAATGAGTGTTGTTCTTGATAGGTTTTGATCTAAATGTGTTTAGTATATATATAAATCTAAAAGAGTTTGAGAGAAACCATTCAATTTTAGGCGAACTAGGGTCAGAAAATGAGCAAAGAAATTCATCGGGGAAGTCTAGGCAAGGGGTGGTGCGCCGCCCCACCATAGCACCAACAGAAGTGCTTTGTAGTTCAGGGGTTGGCGCCCTGCGCCACTCAGTGTGCCAAGGTCGCCTGCCCCGACCCTTTCTCAATCGTTTTGCATGTCTGAGTTCTTTCAAGGGTACCTTTACTCTCTATCGATTCTAACTACTCTAAACTACTTCTAAACATCTAGAAATAATTCATAACATTAATTAATAACCTTGAATTCATAATTCAAATTCAAGGTAGAGTTAAGAGTCAAGTCTTGAGAGTTCTTTCGAATCTTTTGAGAAAGTCCATT
Source organism: Solanum stenotomum (assembly GCF_019186545.1). NCBI lineage: Eukaryota > Viridiplantae > Streptophyta > Magnoliopsida > Solanales > Solanaceae > Solanum > Solanum stenotomum. The sequence goes on along the minus strand of NC_064285.1, from coordinate 58,541,696 downwards.
TGAGTCTTTTTGAGGAGTCTTCTACAATTACTAATAAATTGTTTCAAGACTCGAGTAAGTGAGTATGAGAATGAGGAGAATGTATTCATGAGTCTACATTATCATTGAGATCATTGAGTCGAGTCGTTCATGCCCATAAACTCCACATGAACTCCATAAGTTGAGTATCTTTGAAAGGAGTAGTGTCTTCAAGTTCTAAGTCTTGAGTAGTGAGTTCCTAATCCTTTTGAGATTATAATCCTAATCATGGGACTACTACATATTACCCGTGAAGGTCCTTGAGTTGAGGTGTTCATGCCCATAATTTCGCATGAACCCTATGAATCAAGCAGTCTTGTGATAAGAAGTATCATTGAGTCCTTGAGTTGAGTAGTTCATGCCCATAAATTTCGCATGAACCCTCTGAGTCGAGCATTATTTTAGATGAGTATTATCATTGATTCCTTGAGTTATGGAGTTGTTGAGTTCCAAGTATTGAGTTCAGTGTATGGTTATTGACAACCTTGAATTGAGTCGTTCACGTCCATAATTAATCGACATGAACCCTATTTTGAGAAGTCTTTTACAATTATTTATAATTTTTTTAAGACTTGAGCATTTGAGTTTGAGGAAGAGTAGAGTTGAGTTCATTTTCTTCAAGATGATATATGGAAACTAAGTATTCTCAAGAGTAAATGTTTTTACATTTAAGATGAGAGGAAACACCGATTTTCAAAAGAGTTCATGAACAATTGAGTACTATCTCTTTTAAGAGAAATATTTTGAGTAATAATCTCAAAGTTGAGGAAGAGGAAATGTTTTCTTAAAAACATATGAGCTAAGTTATATTTTGGGAGTAGTATTGAGCACCGATATGGGGGAGAGTTCTAACAACTCATAGCCCCCATAAACCATGTAGTCAACGTGGGTAGAAAGGGTCGTACTTTTTAGATGATTCTTTATTGCTTTTTAGCATATAGACTACTAGATCCACTTAGTGAGTAGGTTTTATACCCTGGCAAAGTATAGGACAGTTCTGGCAGTGTGGGCTAGATGTTGTATCATCACATGGCTCATAGTGATGGTTGTCGGTTAGAGAATCTCCCACAGAGTTATTTTGTATTTTTATATACAAATGAGTTATTATTGTATTTTTCAATATATTGAGCTGCTATCTACTGTTTTAAAAGCTTTTCTTTATAATGCATCTTTACTACTGCTTTATATTGAACAAAGTTGAATCTCTTAATAATGAGTTGAGCCCTATTTCTCTGAGTTGAGTTTTACTATGTTTCACAGATTTGAGTATCTTATTGTTGATTTGAGCCCTATTTCTTTGAGTTGAACTATGTTTCACAGATCTGAGTATCTTATTGTTGAGTTGAGCCCTATTTCTCTGACTTAAGTGGAACTATGTTTCATAGAGTTGAGTATCTTATTGTTGAGTTAGCCCTATTTCTCTTAGTTGAGTTGAACTATGTTTCCCAGAGTTGAGTCTCTTATTATTGAGTTGAGCCCTATTTTTCTCTGAGTTGAGATGAACTATGTTTCTTTTAGTTGAGTTGAGTTGAGTGAGTTGAGAAGAGGTAAGTATGTTTCTTTTTCACCAGTTCAAGCTTATGTTTATGCTTTAGAATTCTCCTTACATGCTCATACATTTCATGTACTGACGCCATTTGGCCTGCATTGTTTCATGATGCAGATACATGTAGCTAGGGTCATCAACAGGCATTTCATTGATACCACTTGCAATTCGAGCTAGCAATGGTGAGTCTCCTAGCTTCCGAAGGGTTCCATTTACTTTTCAGTTTTGTCAGGATGTCGTGGGTCTTGTCCCGACTTCCATCTTTGTTATTTAGAGGCTTCATAGATAGACAGCAAAGTTTGAGAAGTACTTTGTTTCATTTATTTTGTTAAATGTTTTAAAGATTTGAGTTGCCTATGTTAACTCCTTAGAGTTAGTTGATTTTGAAAATAGACATTTAACACATTGATCCCAATTCTCGCAGGCCACGAAATAAAAAAGGAAATGATTTGTGCAGAAGACATCAAGATGGAAAAATATAATTGATTGATCATCACAGAAACTGATAGAAAGGAAAGCCTCAATCTAAGGAATTAGAATATCCTTACAGATGGCCTAAATCCAGCAACCAACTCAATCAAGGCACACCTTGATTGACAAGACGAAATCAAGCAGATTATCAAATCAAATCCTCAAACAGAATCAAGTTATCAAGAAAGGGAAGAATCGTGAGTCAAACCAAGGATTAAAAATCTGTTAATCATACAAGGAAAGGATTGAGCCAACCAAGAAGAGTAGAGAAAGTGATTTACCATGCACATATCTAATATGGACATGGATCAGCAAAATCGCCGCAATCAAGGAATCTCTCAATCATCCTTGATTGAGATAAATCCCTTGGGTTTTTCCTTACAAGAGCACGGGTCGATGACTATATAATTTACCCCAGACTTTAGTGTGAAGTGTGCAACTTCACTTGAGCTTATCAAACAACTTTCTTTTATCTTTCATAAAGCTTTGTAAACACGTGAGTGATACAATTGAAAAGAAAAGAAAAAGAAAGAATCTGAGTGTAGGTTTACAAGTAGAGGCAACGTCAAGATAGAAATTTGATTTGCATATCAGACAGGATCAAGTCACAAGAAAAGCTGTAACACCAAGCTCACTTCAAAGCTTTTAAGGAAACCCTTGAAACCCAAGGGGACTGGACTAGGCACCACATTGGTGATCCGAACCAGTATAAAAATCTCTGTGTCATTTACTTACTGCAGATTATTATTACTGTTTAACTCTGTACTAACTTGCAGGTGAGTCGACTGGCTATCACAGGAAGTCGACTGAAGGAATTTTAATCCCCCCCTCCCCCCTCTTTACTTTCAGCCTATTTCTGGCTAGTTGAATATTCTATTATATTCAGAGTTAATCGTTTGAGTTAAACCTTTGTATTTGAATTCAATGAATTTTATTCAATTTTAAGCTTTGTATGCGTGAGTTAGTCTTTCTCTTGTAGTCAGCCAGGATAAGGATTCGCTTGGGGACCAACAATAATTCTCGAGTGCCGGCCACGTCCAGAGTGTAGACTCGGATCGTGACATCGATAGTACATCATGTACTTTAACCCATGAAAATATTTAGAGAGTCCCAAATCCACCCAGGCAACTACGGGTAAAACCACGACTTGTGGTTTCAAAGTACTAGTCGTATAGTGACCCTAGTCATTGTTTTCAGACTTTTCAAATGTGTTTCTAAGGGGTTTTTCATCTTAACCCTATTATCCAATGCCACTACGTTTTGACTTTCAAAAAGCATAAATATCATATCCTAAGTCAATTCTCTCATTCTTTCTTTCTAACCCAAGTCAAGAGCAAGTTTAATTATTTAAAACAAGCCAAGCACATATGGTTTTGGTCAAACAAGTCCATTAAGAGTTTTTCCTTCCAGTTTATTGTCTTCTACAAGTATGTAAGGCTATCATCTAGTTCGTCATTATGCCCTACATCTACAATTTCAGTTAGTAAGATCAAAACTAGATTTTTACCTTGAAAGTTTATGATTTCAAATTCCCTCTAATTCAAACTTCTTATTATTAAATTCTTATCATTGAAATTGCTATCATATTCATTGATGATTCTTCATGAGTGATGATTCATGTTTATTCTTTCACATGGACCCTTTTTAGCTAAAATTATTTAAAAACCTAGTCATAGTACATCATATGATCGATGCATTGTTTTTATAAGTATAGTATATTTTCATGAAATTTAATTATATTTATTTCGCGGATTATATTCTTAAAAAGGTTTAGAGCCCGTTTGGATTGGCATAAAAATTGTAGCTTTTAAATCAAAATTAAAAAGTCAAACTAAAATGACTTTTAAGTCAAAAAATAAAAAGAAGGGGGAGACCTACTTTTGGTTTCTGACTTATTTTAAGTCATTTTTTACCTTGCCAAAACACTTCATAACTTATTTTAAGTCATTTTTGACTTATTTTAAATTATTTTTATATTTGTCAAACACTTTCAGAAGTTAAAAACGGACTTAAAAGTAGGTTTGACCAACTTTTAAGCCAATCCAAACACCCTCTTATCACTTGCAAGATTCCTTACAGAAGTTTACAATTATTTGTTGAAAACATAGATATGATTTTCAAAGAAAATGATTTTTACCATCAAAACTCAAAATATCAGTATATTTTAGATAGTAATTATGAGCATAGACTCACCAGTAGTACTACAAGTTTACTAATTTTGATACTTGATTCAGATAGAGAAATAATTTATACAATTAAGAGTATATTAGTATATACAGATTATTTTGGGAGGATTATTAATTTAGCACCGAGAGGATGTGAGTTCAGAAAATTTAAATCTCGTAACTATGTGCCATCGTGGGATTTGAGCACACCACTATTCGGTTGCTTTTTTAAGCCCAAAAGGCTTAATAGTATCTATATCATACATACATATATGTATTCTGGTAAGGTATAGGGCAACTCTCCCAATTGAGATTATTATAAGTTGGACATCATGAGCTCACGTGGTGTTGTCAAATGTAAGAAACTCCCACTTAAAGATTATTTCTCTATATTTTTAGAATTTGAACTGATGTAATTACTTATGCATTTATAGATATGATGATTTCTCATACTTACAGTGTTAGACATGTTTTCAGTTTAAATTATAGAAACAATTTTATATTATTAGAAGATGAAAGTATTTTAAAGTAACTTGCATACTATTTTACATTTTTCTCTTCTCAATCTCATATATTCAAATATCTTGTTTCAATTAATCAGTTTTAGAGTCTGTTTGAATTGACTTATTTTAGGTGTTTTTAAGCTAAAATGAATTTTAAGCACTTTTGTAGACTTTTGTTAAAATAACTTATGGATTTTGACTTATATACCAAAAGTAATAAGTCAATCCAAACGGCCTCTTAGAACATGCCCCAACTTTTCAGTAGAATAATTTATTTTAATTATTTAGTTGCCTTTAATTCAATCTATCTTCAGAGTTTTTCGTTCAGGTTGGTATGTTCAATTTTATCCAATTATTATATTTAACTATATTACATATCGTACATTTCATGTATAGACATCATTCGATGTTCATGTTTAGATTAGGTATATTAAGGTAATTAGGATCAGCAACACACGAAGGATCTTATTTTCATCCAGTTTTGGTGAGATCTTCTTGCTTTTGAAGGACTTCAGTTTATCTAGGGTATTATTAGTTATTAGATGTTGTTTGTAGAGTATATATTCAGGTAGCCTGGTGCCACAATTTGATATCAAATCATGATGACGTCTACCATTAACCCCAGTAGGCCAGTCAAAACCCAACAACAAGTTGATAAACTAAATCGAATATAACTATGCGGAAGTCAAATAGACATAGCATAGGGCCATAGCATAGACATATACATAACGATAGTCCAAAAGTAACCAAGAAAAGTGAAGTATTCCTAAGAATGCCCCTATAACTCTAAGAATGTGAGACAATACTAGACACTTGATTTTGTACAAGTAAGACCGGTGAACCTAGAGCTCTAATACCATACTATCTAAAACAAAAATTGTACGTCAATACGGGACTAACAATACCCATACCGATCGATGTCATAAAAATTTGAATAGAAAATCAGGTCAAAATTTGACCTACAATGTAACGAAAATTAACTCCATCATTATATATTCCCCTCGAGGAGAGGATCACATGCCCAAAAAATATCCCATGTATCGTTAAATTTGAAAAGAGAAATGGAATAGTTTTTAGGTAATTGTAGTATTTTTTTTACGACGTGGCTATCTATTTTGTTGTCTCATTTATATCATGCCAATTAACACGAAACCATATTATTATTTCTATTTTTCATTTCCTTTCACTATTTTTATTCACTTATATTTAATATTCGTAAGTCTACCAAACTTGCATTATGCAAAATCTATTGTTGTCTATTTACACAAAAAAATCTAAGAGAATTTTGGTGTCTTCTTCCAATTTCAAGCATGACAATAAATCAACATTATTTCAATATATCGTTATATACCAGCTTATCAAATTCAACACAATATTATTTTGATATAATTATCAATTAGTTAGGTTTTATTGTTCTAATTTTATATTATATTTTTTCATTAAAAAATTGCATTGATTACATTCTTAATTTATAAGGTCTGAGTACATTCTACCTTCCAAATCTCACTTATAGGATTACACCGAGTATGCTAGTGTTTTTCAATTTATATATGTCAACTACAAAAGATAAATAAATAAATGAACAAAGGAATCTCTATAAAATTTGACTTTAGGCCTTCAATCTTTGTTGAGACGGTCCTAATAAGACTCCATACAATAGACGTTTATGATCTGATCCTTTTTCAAACTTTGCACATAGTAAAAGTTTAATGTACCGAATTGTCCTAAGAAAGATGAGTTTGATTTTTTTCTTGATTGATCCATTATTTCAGTTTAGATCACAAGTTTAGTACTCTTTTAATGATTACTACCACACTGTCTTTTCCTGTGTGGGTAGCTTCTGATATTCATGCAAGGAATATGATATTGCCNTGAAGGGAAGTCATTTTCCTTAAATTTGAGGAAAATGAGTTGATTTGGAAAACATTTTCCAAAACATTTAATCCAACCAAACATGAGAAAATTGGAAAACATTTTCCGGAAAATGTTTTCCTTCCTACCAAACACACCCTTAATGATTACTACCACTATGTCTTTTCCTGTGTGGGTAGCTTCTGATATTCATGCAAGGAATATGATATTGCCTTTTCCCCCTTTTGGGTTTGGCCAGGGATTGGGTATTTGCTTTGTGATCTATATAATTTTGAGATGTAAAAAGATAATAGGGAGAGCTGTTGAGTAGAAAGCAAGCAAAAGAAAAGACCAACTTTGGGTTTTCTTTTGGGATGTCAAGGCAAGCATATATCCCATATCAATTTTGGCAATTGTGTATATGCACCTTCAACATGATGCTGTCCTAAAAACACCCTGACACAGAGAAGTAGTAGTAAACTATGAATCTATCTATTAATATTATAATAAAAGCTAGAATTTTTTAAGGAGTCAGTAGGATGTATTATAAAAAATAATATATATATATTAGTTATACATTGTATTCAGTATCATAGAGTGTATAATTAACACATAGTTAATCATAGTGTTAACAATATAAGGATTATTAACATATGGATAAACATAGTTGAAGACAAAATTGTCCTTAATACACCAAATCAACCAATTGATAAGAAATAATTCTACCATAATTAATCTCAACATTAATAACACTCTTTATTCAGCACTATTTGTTATACACTCTATCAAACGCGCCCCTATCAAAAATGTTAAATTACAGTAATGGTCTTCTCATTTTAAAAACTTAATTTCTTGGCTTATTGGAAGTAAAAAGTAGACGTGCGTACGAATCCCAACAAACACATCATGCTTAATTCTTATACACTCTATCAAATGTGCGCCTTCATTAAGAGTCACACCTATATATTCATTCACAAAATTTTAAAAAAAAAAGATGAGTTGAGTAGAAAGCAAGCAAAAGAAAAGTTACACTTTAGGCCTTCTTTTGGGATGTCAAGGCAAGCATCAATGCCTTAAAAGGTTGTGAAATTGAGTAATTAGTTTCTCCTTGAATAATAAGTTGCAACCTCTTGCCTTGAGAAGATCATCATCTCTATTCTCTCCCAGTAGCCAAGTAAGCCACTCTAATTAATTTGCATAAAAATGATAATATTTGTGTTGAAGTGACTTAGATTATGGTCTGTTTATTGCCTTTTTCTTATTGTTGAAATCTTCAAATTAGCTTAAACATATGACTTTTTTATGTTGATGCTATGTATATTTTGTTATACAATGACATAATTAAATAGTAATCACTTATGTCTAAGAAAATAACACAAGTAGACGTACTCTACTATTTAGATAACTATTACATGGTTGTAGACTCTATGTTATGTTAAACCTTAAACTTAGAAGTTTAAATTATCTAAATATTCTTTTTACTAATTTAAATCATTTATTTCATTTTTGATGGGGTTATTTCAAGAAACCTTCTCATTAATGAGTCAATAATAAAAGGAGATAAAGAGAAATGATTTTTTAAAATGTGAAGCGTCCATTTGATGGACTATAGAGTCAGAGATATTTTTATTTGTGAAATCGAAAGAGGTATGAAATCATATTTTATCATATTCTCTGTTTCAATTCACTTTGATATGCTTTTGGATTACGATAAAAATAGAATATTGACCTAAAAATAAAAGAAATATATTTTAGAGGATGTGAGCCATAAAAAAATGATTAATTACACTAAAAAATTCTTAGAATATAACTCAATTTTCGATACAGTTCTTGTATTCTTAAGACCAAACACTTACACCCCGTAATATGAAAAAACTACACTTAATATTATGATATAAATATTTTTTAAATATGCATCTTTGGAAAGTCTCAAATAGAAACTAAACACAAATTGTTTAATAAGATGACTAGATTATTACACATTTTGCAAACTATTTTTATCTTTTAGAACTCTTAAATCTAATGTTGTCATCTAATTTTTCTAAAATTATTTAAATCGCTTAGATAATGAATTTTTTTTTTATATAAAAAAAATTCATCTAAAGAAGTAAATTAAGATAATTTTGAAGCAAAGGTCAAATAAACAAACAAAAATAAAAATAACAATTTCATATATACAAATAGTTTACATGATTAAAATGCTAAATAGTTATTGTTACTAGTTGGTATATCACTACCTTAGCATTTACTAATTGAAATGAACGAAAGAAACATATACTAGAAATATAATTTATAAGGAAGAATTTGTTAGTATTATACAAAAATTATTTTTAGCGGCAATTACTTAATGATAATAGCTTAATTGTCGCTAAATATATTTTTAAATTTAAAGATAATTAACACTCTTCGTAAATATTTCTAAAGTCTATAGCGACATGAAATTCAATGAAAATCAACTAATGTCGGTAAGATTTTAACACTCTTTATTAATGTACATATTATTACCGTTAAAAATTATTTTTATGATATTACATGTTTCTACTTCATAAGTTAAAGTAAAAAGTAAAAGAATCATATATCTAATTAATTTGCCTATTATTCATCTTCGTGAGTTCAGACTATACTAATTAGCTTGACACCATCAATCAAATCACCATATGATAGATCACTTTGATCATTCACAAAATAAATTGTATTTTTTTATTTAATTTACTGTATAATTATTTTTAAATTTTAGTTTAATAATATTAACAGTGACAAATTATTTACTATGTGACTTGACATACACACATGTGGAGAAACTAATTAACAAAAATAAAATGAAGAAATAATACACTAATTAGAATAATGATCACATTGCACTTTCCTCATATATTGTTTGTGCATTTCTTCAAGCGCACATAACCCCCAAGGAAATCAAAGAATCTAATCTTTCAGACTAATTAGTAGTATATATTACTTTCTCCGTTCACTTTTACTTATCACGTTTGAATCTGATACGCTCCTTAAAAAAATAACGATTAATATATTTATTTTCTCCAGCGGAAATATTCATGAAAATATCAGTTCATTGTCACTCCAATATGCTATACGTTTTAAGCCTTCTTTTGTGTCTTGGAGCTTTCTTCATCATATATACTGGTATGTACATTCTACTCTTTACCAACAAAGTCAATTACTCCTTCTGAGAAAGTGTTTGATTGGGTATGAAACTTAAGAAAAATAGACAAATTAACCTTAACAATTATTTGTGTCATCACATTTGAAAAAAAAAACATTTATTTTACATTTGTATAGTATAATCCTCTCTGTATAGCGGAAAAAGTTGTTCACATTCCGTATATATACGCACTAAAATAATGAATATAAGATATATATCTTTTGCATAATTTTTTATAACTTAACATGATATAATAAAGATGTAATGAGTTATATACAGTTGACTTGTAAAATTTGCTACACTAGTAATAATAAATTAGATGAACAAAAACCTCTTTTACTTTGTAAAGAGATTTATCTATAATTACTTTATAAGTGATATGATTATGCAAGTTAGTACTATATTTTATCATCAATGCATAAAATTTAAAATCATCAGTAATATATTCTCACATTAATTATATCACTTGACACAATATATTTGTGTAGACTTACAAAGACTGATAACATTTATGGTCTTTAACTTTAGATATGCATAAGTAGAAACGTAAACTTATATAAAGTTGAACAAATACACACATATGTCCTACTCCTACATGACAATTCGTGTGAGACGCCACATAGGACACTTGTCTACTTATTCATCTTATCTTATACAAGTTTAAATACCGTCTTGTGTATATCCCAGCTTAGTGCTTCTATATGCTACTTACTCTATTATTTTGCACTTGTACATGTGAAACAGATGCTATAAAATTAAGTGGAATGTCACAAAGTTCACAAGAAATTATCAAAATCAATGGTTTGAAACATTTTGACATGTATTTACCTATGGCTGGTTCATCCTATGGTGTTGGTTCTCCCTTCAATTTACCACCTTATGATTCTCTTCCTCCAATACCAAATACCCCAACAACACCTTATTGTGTCAATCCACCACCAGCCAATGGAAATTCTGGCCCAATTATAAACCAACCTCCAAGCCCATCATATGGCCCAATTATAAACCAACCTCCAAGCCCGTCATATGGCCCAATTATAAACCAACCTACAAGCCCATCATATGGCCCAATTATAAACCAGCCTTCAAGCCCATCATCTGGCCCAATTATAATCCCAAGCCCACCACCCCAATTTCTTCCTCCCATAATAATTCCCAACACACCCCAATATGTTTCACCTAATCCTCCCACAAATATTCCTAGCCCAACACAACCTATTTTTAGTCCACCTTATTATTATGAACCTAGCCCACCAAGGTATGTCCCAATTAATCCACCAAGTTATAATGTCCCAATTAATCCACCAACAGGGTATTTCCTACCGCCAGTGGTGTATCCACCACCGGCAGTGCCTCCTCCACCACACATCGCAGATGCTATTGCTCTATGGTGTGTGGCGAAGCCGTCAGTACCAGATCCAATAATACAAGAAGCTATGAATTATGCTTGTGCATCTGGAGCAGATTGTGATCAACTTCGGCCCAATGGGTCATGTTATCAGCCTGATACTTTATTTGCACATGCATCTTATGCATTTAATAGCTATTGGCAAAGAACTAAAATGGCTGGTGGCACTTGTGACTTTGGAGGGACAGCTATACTTGTCACCGTTGATCCTAGTAAGACCTCATTTGTTTTCATTAAGATTAACACGTCTGAATCTGAATGCACATCTGAATGCAATCGTTTTCTCTAAACTTGAACAGGTTTCGATGGATGCCAATTCATCTACTATTGATCAATAGATGAAATGAAGACTAAATTAGGTTTTTGATCCATTTTTCTTGCATGGGAAAGTTCAAGATAAATAAGATTGAAGTTTTGTAATTTTGAACAAAATATTTAGGTGGATGCATGTATGTTTTGGACTACTTCGACGCTTCTCTTCCATAAAGGAACATGTCATTTCCTGAATTATAAATGTAAATGGAAAATATCATTTGGATTTGACATTATCCTGAATTTTATTATATTAAAATGTGAGACTCCTAACTTAAAAGCTAAATGATCAAACTATCCTTTTAATTTGATCTAAACGTCTATAATTTTTTTTTAAAAAAACTTAATGCGCTTGAAAGAGTAGCCCAACACTTCGTAGTCAAGTCCATCGCTGCATACACTATAACAAAAACAATTTTTAGCTGCAATAAATATGCATATTAACTAGAGTTGTATAAAAAGGTTAGCCCATCCCCAGCGGCCCAAGCCTCATGGGTCAAGAAATTTTATGGGCTGGGGTGGACTGGCCTTTCATTTGGAAGAGCCTGAAAATGTCCTACCCAACCCAACCCTAGAAGGGCTGCAGGCCGGGGTGGGCTAGCCCATCTTTTTTTCTTTTCAAACTTAAAATTTTGTAACATCGAGAAAATGAGAAGATTTTCAAATCAAATATGGAAGATAGTGGTGTTGTTTCAATAACACTACCAAAAAATCGAGTGTGATTAGCATGTATCTAGGATACTAAATACGCGAGATACCTGTATCTGGTGTGATGTATCCCAGATATGTAAGTGAGATAAGAGAGTGGCGAGCGAGATGAGAGGGAGGCGAGAGCGTGGGATTTTTCTATGTATCCTAGATACAAGCAAATCCACATGGATAGTGTATCCAAAATAAATTACACCTAATTTTGAACTCATATATCCCGAGATACATGTATCTGGATACACCAAAATCTGGTCAGATTCATAATATTGCAACATAGCGTGCATCTAAGTAATTAGCTCATACACTAGTAAAATTTCTGTAAGTTACCCTTAAATAAATAATTTTGGCCCATGGGCTGACCCCGGCCCGATCTTGATCAAGCCTCAAGAGCTAAGGGCTTATATGAGTCGGGCATATAAGCCCTAGTTTTAAATGGGCTTGAAAAATCATATCCCAACCCTACCCCAATAACGGGTTGGGTTGGGCCGACCCCATGGACTAATCCAATTTGACGGTTCTAATATTAACAAAAAGTGTTTAAGTCTTTACCAACATTAAATTCAGTATATTAACCGTTTGTCAAAAGGCATAACCATAAATATTTTTAGCAAAATACACGAATGAAGAGTATATTTATACCTTTTCGATAGTCCAAAAATATTTTAAACCATTTTCCATATATATAGTACTAGTTAACTCTTTACAACAAATCAATTTAATAGTTCAAACATTTGTATTCATGCTATAAATATGATTCAAGATCAATTTGGGAGGCAATAAATATTTTTTCATTGGAATGGATGTAAGTAATATATATGGTTAAGAACCTTGAACCTCTCAACCTAAGAAGAGTCATATAGAGAAAAAAAAAGGTAAGTAGGGAGCTAGAGCTTTCTAAAATTCCAAACATATAAAGAAAGGTAAGAGGGGTAGGGGGTGGGGTGGAGAAGGAAGAATATATTCATTTTTTGGGAATAAATTCCTTCAAGGAGTATAAAGATGCTTGAAATCTAAGCAAACATATTGCACCCGGAAAGTTTGTCTAAATCCAATCCCTTTATCCTCTAATTTCTTACTATTATTTTAATTATCATTCATTCTTCTTTATTACTATACTATATAATATAAAATATATAATTTATGTTTTCCAGACAGACTATAAGCAAGCACTAAAAGTTGAGTTTTAACTTTTGAGTGCTTTTGATATATATAATACACATGTNCCCCCCCCCCCCCCCCCAAACCCAATTTAAAATTAAAAACAAGAATAATACAGTTAATTATGAAACAAAATAAAATGAAAGTGTAAAGAATCCATATCCCCCTTTTCCTTTTTATTATTTAAATATTTTCCTCATTTGTTAATTTAAAAGATTGTAAATAATGAATATTAACATTCATTTTAGGTATTAGTAATAACAATTATGAGTAATTTATTTGGAGAAAAAGAAATTTAATTTGAAGAATAGAATCTTTCAATTGATTGTGAAAGAAGAAAGCATATATTCGTTTGGGAGGTGGGGTTGAATAGATGAGACCTTCTTCTTTAGATATTTTATAGTTACTTATTTGCATGGCCACGAGGAATACAAAGTGAAAGTGGTAGAGATAAAAAGATATCAAATTATTTAATTTTCATTCTTATTTATTTGGTTACTTTTTTTTTTTTTAAACTATAGTTAGAGATATTATATAGTTATTTATCAAGTAGAAATATATTTGGTTAATTAATAGTTACAAACTTACTATGAGACTTGAACTTATGCATGGTTGAAAAAATATTACTATTTTGATCTCTCTGACAAATATTCATTTGCTATTCTCATAGATGTTTTGATGGAATATGTGAGAAAAAAATAAAGTTATTTTTTATACGAAATCTTAGAGAATCTTTTTCCGTCATGCATTTTTTCGATAAGCTGATTTGATGAGAAATGAATGAAAAAATCATATTTTATCGGACAAATTTTTTACTAGTTTACTGTTAGAAAAACACTTTATTTCTAAGAGTGATTAATTACATGACCATATTGAAAATATGTGATTGCATAATCTAGCGCTAGCTAATCTATAAAATTTACAACTATATGGATAATTAAGTTTGTCTTTCACGGGTTAATTATAACTAATTTCCTTGTTTGGAATCCAAGCAAAATTTATCAACTCAAGAATCTTTGGGGCATGAAATTGGAGTACTAGTATACATAACTCTTTTTTATTATTATTTTTCATCCGGTGTTTGGAGCCTGTAAGGTCCCTATTCGATGGTAGTGTTTCCAACAAAAATTTTTTTGAACTCAGACTCAAATTCGAGACCTCTGATTAAGGGTGAAACAATTTCATCACTATATCACAAACTTACGTTGATACTAGTATATATAACTAATTTCAACTTTATTGGGCTAGAAATAAGTGGTGTATGTATAGGTAAAAAATAGATTATAGGTAGAGTAGATATATATATGTAAAGTACTAAAGAAGTTATTAAATAAATGTTCAATGATTAAAAGTGCATGGGAAGTAAGTAGTTATATTAGTTTTGTTTTTGAATAAACATGCATGCAAAAGCTAGCTAGGGTAATAAATAGAGTTAAAAGGGGAATTGAGTCGACAATCTTCTATTCCACAAAAGCTTATGAGAGTGTAGAGTTTTGAAACTCCCAAGAAAAGCATTACTACTACAACTTATAAAAAAAAAAAAACCTAACAAAGAAAGAAGTTTGAGGCTAGAAAGAAAAGCTGCACAGTCTGTAACTGCTTTAGAATTTCTGTTGGTTAGCCACCTTAATTACCAATTAATCCAAGCACCAATCCTTGCAATCGACTCTCAGTTTATGTGACGTTATTTAATTTGATGTAAAATTTGATATTTGTGATCTGAATATGACTATAGGTCACTTCATTAAGTATAAAAATGAAATTTAAAAATTACTTTTTAAAATTATGGACAGATAACATTCTTATTGAAATCATATAAATTGAAACAAAGAAAGTAATTAATATGCGCTATATAAATAAGAATACTAAATAATATACTCTTTGATTGATGATTTTAGTGAAATAATATACGCAGTAATTAACATGTTATAAAAATTATATTGTGCTAATAGTGTAAATAATCTTTACACCATTATTCATATAAATAATGTAAACCAATGTTTAAAAAAAGGAAATTACGCGGTTAAACAAACATATACTAGTTAATTAGTTATTATAGCTATATAGTTTTCATTAATTACCACTCGCCATCAATATTCAATTATAATTACGTCACCCACTTTTTCAGTTTGTATAAGTGTGTACGTTTGTATAATATAATTTGTATAACTTTTGTATAATATAATTTGTATAACTGTTTAAAGTTCAGATGTTTTTGTTTCTATAAATTCGTTTTTTCGAATTTATACAAAAATAAATACAAATGAATTGATACTAACCAGTTTATACAAATACGAACGAACTTTTGTATAATGTAATTTGTATAACCGTTTAAAGTTCAGAAAATAAATACAAATCAATTGATACTAACCAATACATACAAAAATAGCTCAATTATACAAGCATACATGCGAATTATACAAATAAGATCGGCCATAACAGCTTAAATTATAACTACAACCCATAAATATATAAACTATAATTAATGAGCCAAATTAATTTTATTATAGTGGTTAATTGAGAAATTTCCTCTTAAAAAAAATCCGAAGAGCAAAAGGGTATGTTTTGGCTATTTTGGGGGTAAACCGCTAACTTCGTTTTTACTAAGAATTAAAAAATGAATTTTAAAAACATATCGATATGGTACAAAATTCAGAACAGAAGATTCTAAAAAAATAACTTTGAAGTGTAAATATACTAGCATATGTACATTGCAATATAAATAAATTTTAGTTGTTTATACATAATATAATAATAAAATACAAAAAAGAAAAAGTTTGAAATAAAATATTTTAGCGTACGTGTTTAGGATGACAGTGCTAAGTATGTGCAATTGTATTACTTTGATATTAAGAAAATAAATTAGACTTTTAAGTTATAATCTTAAATTTAAGATTGTGTGTATAATGTATCAATTTTTATTTTATTTATTTGAATTTTATGATAGGAAATATGTATGTCAGGCAAAATGTTGAAATTGAAAATCACTAAGAGTTTATTCGGAAAGTTATCTGACAATTGAAATTGATATAAGACATAGTAATTACACAGCTACGATAACATGTTTATTTGTTATAATATAATTATAGTGTAATTATAAGCGTATTTTTTTAATTGCACAAGTATAATTACATAGTTAAATTAAAATTTAAAAATGAAAGTTAATTATCAAAAATGGAAATTAACATTTGATAAACATATGCCTTTATACATAATATTAAATTAGATATCTATGATACATATTATTTCTTGAAAATTACCAATAAATTAAAATTAACATATATTTGTAATTAATATTGTAAAAAAATCATTGATATATTTTTTTAATTAGTAATATTTAATTTAACTAATTATAAAAGCTAAAAGTACACATTTTGTTGGACTATATTGTTTGGAAAACAGAAGATTAATAAAATCATTCAAATGTATGACAAAAAGAATATTTTATCAATTCTAACTAAAAAAATTCAAATGTATGACAGAAAAATATTTTATCAATTCTAACTAAAAAAAATGAATGATATGAAAAAAAAGAAGTCAAACTATGAAAGCAAATAAATCATAAATTCAAATTTTAAATGACCAAGGTCACTCCTATTTATATTTGTGTAGAGTTGGTCATCCAAAAAGAGAAATATTTATATAGGGATAATCAATTTAGATTCAAAATATTCCACACAATTATATTATCTACCACAAATATCTTTTCCTAAATATCTAAAAAAAAAAATTAGTACAAATATCAAAGGAACTATGCCATAACTTTCTAAATTCCTTTTAATATCTATGATATTTATTCTTTCTTTCTTAAAAAAAAACCACTTTTAGATATATTTCACAGTATAAGATAGGTAACCCTTGGTAAAATTGAATTCAAAGTCACTGCGGTTAATTTAACTTTTTTTTCTTAAAAGTTACTTTGGTTCCAAAATCATTTTACCTCAAATACTTATTTTTTCTCTAATCATTTACGTGACACTTTTTTTAGTCAATTTTAAAAGAATTAATAATGTCATTTTTCTTTTGATTAGAAAGAATTTAATTCTAAAATTCATGTTTTACTCATAATGAAATCATTCATAATTGTATAGATATTTAAGATTTGTTTTTAGATCATAAATTTCAAACATTTTTCTTCATTTCTTAATATTTATGTCAAATCAAGCGTGCCAAGTAAATCTAGCCACAAACTACACGAGTAAAACATTGGCAGTGTGGAACAAGTATCTCCAATCATTTGTGTTTAGTTTTTCTATTAGATAGTAATTTCCCTAAAAAAAATTTATCCAGTTTATATGAAAATCTTTTAAGTTTTAGTCCTAAAAAATTTTAAATTTACTTTAATTTGCATTCAATCATATATATTTATTGTGGGAAGAGTGCATATTTTTGATTGAATAAACAATAGAAAGTATATTATTTTTTAAAAAAAATATCTTCTATTTTCGACGGTCTAACCGAAATAATTCTACGGATTTTCGAATGCTACAGTCAAAAAGCATTTAAATTAATTTATAAATTAGTTTTTAATAAAAATGGCTGTTGAGAATATCTTATTTTTGTTTCAAAAAGTTCTCTTCAATTTATAAATTAGTTTTCAATAATAATGGCTGTCGAGTGATAGCACTAAACAATTCATATTTTCAACGTTTTTTTTGGTCATAAAACTTTTGACCTTTGAAGTTGTCTAGATATTCCGCGGTTTGATTTGTAATATAAATTAATTATTTTTTAATTTTAATTTATATGATTCACTTTTTTTAAAAAAAATTCTATATTCAGTAATAATTTAATTTTAAAATACTAATTTTTACTCATTTTATTCTTAATAATAAAATGATTTATATATCCACACAAAAATCATTTTAAAAAAAAAAACTTCGTATCAAATCACACTACATCATACTCCCTTTGTCCCTAATTACTTGTCCATTTCTTTTTTTAGTTGTCTCTAATTACTTGTCCATTTTGACAAATCAATAAATGACAAAAAAAATTTACCTATTATACCCTCAATTAATTACTTTGAAAAATGTAGAGCTTCTTGAAAATTTTAAGTTTTTAATTCATCCAGTTTATAATTAAGAGAGGTAAAATGATAACTCATTATGTCGATTTTTATTTTCTTAATAAATATGTCAATTTAAAAGTGGATAAATAATTAGGGACAAAGGGAGTATAAAATAGAACAGAGTAAATATAACTAATTTCAATTTCCAATGTACCACTAACCAACGAGGTAACATTCTGAATTATGTTTAATCATAGCAATACAAATCCCTATAAATGCAAAGTTAGTTATGATTGTATGAGTATAATAATTGGAAAAATCTTTTTGACGAGAAAATTTGGTCAGAATTTAATTAGAATGATATTTTATTTATATTATTTTATATTTTAAAATATTTTTATTCTTTTAGCTTTAATATTTTTTAACTAAAAATTGGGGAAAAAAATCATTTTATTTTAAAATAAAAAAAATATTATAATTTTTTTAATATTCTGATCAAATTTTCTGATCATTTAGCACTTTCCATAATAATTTATATTATTATACTACATCACGTTATTAGAGTCCCTTTTCAATAAAAAAAATAATTAAAAAAAAGTGTGAATTCAACCCCTGGCCAGATGCTAATTAACTCCTATCATATTAATAATAAATTATACCACCTCACGTTATACGAGTCCCTCTTTAATTTTCTTTAATAAAGCAAAAAAATACACCGTAATTAACTAGTTATATACACATCCACACATCTACACCAGGGGAACTTTAATTTTCTTTTGCCAAATTAAAGTAGAGCTGCATGTTAGTATTTACAACTTTTTTCCCTAGCTACTTATAAATCTACTGCTTCCTCTGTCTCAGTTTATATGATTCATTTTTCTTTTTTAAGTACTTCATTCATCCCAATTTATATAAGTTAGTTTGACTTGATTCGAAGTTTTAAAAAAAAAGACTTTGAAAATTTGTGATCTAAAATAAGTTTTAGATATTTGTGTGGTTAGAAATCATTTCATTAAAGATAAAATAAATATTTTAAAGTAAGATTTTTTTGTTTGTTTTCCAACCGGTGTTCGATACCCATGTCGCACCGGGAAGTCCCGTAAAACGCTCCCTAACAAAGGCGGCTCTGTATCAAGGAGTCTCAAACCCGAGACTTCTAGGTTAAGGATAAAGGAGTATTTACCACTCCACCACAATCATTGCTGGTAAGTTAAATTGCTACTAACTATCGAAATGTGTCATTCTTTTTTAGACTGATTAAAAAGGAAAATAAGTCATATAAAGTGGGACATAGGGAGTAACAATTTATCTTTAAAATGCTCATTTTACCCACAAATACCTAACACTTATTTTATACCACCAGTTTCAAAAGTCTTATTTTCTTTCTTAAACTCCATGTCAAGTCAAACTAACTCATATAAAATGGGACGGACTAATTAATAAGTATAATACAAATTTTACTCAACATAGACTTTATCTTTATTTAATTGAAGGGTTTGTCCACTTTTTTTTTTCTAAAAGGTACATGTTCTCTTCTTCAAATTAAAACCAAACCTATTCTATTTGCATATCGCATTTGTTCTTGAATCTCTTTAGCATAGTATTCCATTAGGAAGAAATACCATCAAAGAAATAAAAAAAAAAAAAAAAAAGAAGAGAGAATGTTCCATGCCAAGAAACCTTCTACTATGAATTCTCATGATAGACCCATGTGTGTTCAAGGTGATTCCGGTCTCGTCCTTACCACTGATCCAAAACCTCGTCTTCGTTGGACTGTTGAGCTTCATGAACGCTTCGTTGATGCTGTTACTCAGTTAGGTGGACCTGATAGTACGTTCTCTACCTAACCCTATATGTAAGCTTTTCATATGTTTACCAGAGGTCGATTCAGAATTTAAACTTATATGTTTTATTTTATTTTTGGTTGTGTAGAGGCAACACCTAAGACTATTATGAGAGTTATGGGTGTTAAGGGTTTAACTCTTTACCATCTCAAGAGTCATCTTCAGGTTTAATTTTGATCTTCGCGATTAATTCAAGATCTACCTTTGAATATTTTTATCTTGATCATTTCATAACCTAATTGTTTTTTTTTTGTTGTTATGAGTAGAAATTTAGACTGGGAAAACAACCGCACAAAGAATTTAATGATCACTCAGTGAAGGATGGCGATAGAGGTATTACTGATTCGTGTTCTTAGTGTTTGTAGATGATTTTTTTTTTTTGTATAAGTGTATATTAATATGTTTAATTAACTTGCAGCTACAAGTTTAGAACTGCAAAGAAATTCAGCATCTTCATCTGGAATGATCGGACGTAATATGAATGAGTATGCTATTTTTTCTTGTTAATTTCCCTTTAAACTTTAGTATAAATTAAATTTCATCTTGTTATAACTCCTTTAGTTTGCTTTCACTTTAATAATTATTAGGAATTGTTTCTTTGAAGGGTGTTTACACTAGTCCCTTTCTTTTCTTTTCTTGTTTCAAATTCTTTTTGAGGTGTATTAGAGGATGTGATGTGAATCAAACTTTAATATAAATCCTCCAAGTATGAAAGGTAGAAATTTTAACAATATTGAGATCTTCTTTTTCTTTTATTCTTCTTCTAATAAATGCTTAATTCTATTAGATTGGGTGGTGTAGCGAAAATATATTGGTTAAAAATTACTTTTCTTATGTACATATTAAATTTTGAATGTTATTAATGAAAATTCTGATTTTGCCGTTGGATTGAACTTGTGATTATACAAGTAATTGTCATCAATGGGGTGTTAGATTTAATTTTATCGTTGGGTAATTATATGTGATACATGAAATAGCGTCAGTATTAACTTTCACATATCTGATGGAATTAGGATGCAAATGGAGGTGCAGAGAAGGCTGCATGAACAATTAGAGGTAATTATATATTTCAATATTTTTTTTAAATCAAAGTGATATAATTTTCTGGTATTACCACATACAAGAGGTGGATCTTGAATTTTTAAAGTTAATAGGTTCAATCATTACTTCATTTGTCTTAATTTATGAAACATATTTGTGATTTGTTTTGGAGTGAAACGGACGAAAGTTAACGTTCTTTTGTGACAGTTCGTCCATTTGTGGGCAAAGTGTCCGTTTTGACTGTGTTTTAAGAGAGGATCCCTTTTGATTTGTGGTGTCTAGAAAGTGTCTATTTTAAACCCGGACTCATAATTCTCTAGTATTACCGGATACAAGAGTTGGATCTTGAATTTTAAAGTTAATTAATAGGTTCAACCATTACTCCCTTCATCTCAATTTAAGTAGCATCGTTTGATTTTGACACTGTTATTTTTTTAAAAAGAAAAGACATTTGAAATTCATAGCCTAAAACAAACCTTGCATATTTGTATACATGACTATAAATCATTCCATTAAAGGTAAAAGAAGAATTTCAAAGTTAAATTATTCCTAATTATGAAAAGGTGACATTCTTTCTAAAATAGACTAAAAAAATAAAAGGTACGTACCACATAAATTGAGACAGACAGACATAGTA
This sequence comes from Solanum stenotomum, assembly GCF_019186545.1. Taxonomy (NCBI): domain Eukaryota; kingdom Viridiplantae; phylum Streptophyta; class Magnoliopsida; order Solanales; family Solanaceae; genus Solanum; species Solanum stenotomum. The sequence goes on along the minus strand of NC_064285.1, from coordinate 58,519,863 downwards.
TATCATTAGTATAACTTAGGAATTTAATTATGTGTGCATGCATGGTACAGGTACAAAGACACCTTCAATTGAGGATTGAAGCACAAGGAAAATACATGCAAACTATATTAGAAAAAGCTTGTCAAACATTGGGTGGAGAAGAAAACATGGCATTACCAACAAGAACCTTTAAAGGTATTGGAAATCATCAAGGAGGATTAATACCAGACATTTCAGCTGCCTTTAAAGAATTTGGAACACCTCCTCTAACTTTCTCGTCATTCCAAGATTTGAACATATGTGGAGAACACATCGATCTTCATGCTCAGAGTAGCATGGGTGAACGATCATCGTCCTTTGATGGATTCATGAACTTGAGCAATACTACAACTGATCATAACTTGTCTCTTGGAAAGAAAAGGTCTAGCCCTTACAATACTAGCAATGGAAAGAGTCCATTTATGTGGTCAGATGATTTTCGTCTACATGAATTAGGTATGTATTGAAATTGTGTGATTATGAGATTTAAGCTGTTAGAGAGAACAAACTATATATATGATCATTTTACTTAATTAGGTGGAGGAGGTTCGTGTTTAGGTTCTAATAATGAAGACGATCATCAAATTATTCAGATGGAGAGGAGTTGCAACCCTGAGATTGATTCGGTGTCTGATATCTACGAATCTAAGCCATTACTGCAAGATGAGAAGAAATTTGACGCGAAGCTGGAGAGACCTTCTCCAAGAAGAGCTGCCCAGGTTTCAAGTTTGAGTGCTCAAGGTGGACGAAATTCTGTTTTCGGGTAAAAACTTAGATAATTTTTTACACTGGAACTTTTTTCTAATTTATCGAGTTTATAATATATATTGTAGTATTACTATTACTATTACTATTATACTTAGGAAAAACAATAATTGTTGGTCACCATGCATATCAATGAATTCACTTTACTATAACGTATCATTTGACATGGCACGTACACCTTATTATAATTACCTAATTACAATATTGAAGGGCACCGTCATTTTTTTTAAACAATCTACACATATATGTAATTTGTTGGATTTCATATCATATATAGTGCATGCACTAGATTTGGTGCGCACACGTCTTGATCATTTCTCATTTTTGTATTTTTGCACATCCTATGTATGTATACGATGGATTCAAGATTTGAAATCATTAGTTTTAGAACAACAACTTCAATTTTGATATACAATGTTAATTTTACAGTAAAATATTTATAGATATATAGTACTCTATCTGTCTCCATTTTTATAATTTACTTTCCTTTTTGAAATGACACGTTTCTATATTGAATTAAACTTAACAATTTAACTTTAAAATGTTTATTTTACCTTTAATGAAATGATTTTTTAAACTACAGTAATATCTGTCACTTATTTTAAATTATGTGTCGTGTCAAACTAACTCATATAAAATGGAACAGAGGGAGTAAATGTTTAAAATTTGTACATTTTCAATCCTTGTTTAATCATTACGCTTCTCATGGACACGTACCATTTTAAGTTGTTTTTTCTTTCTCTTTTAGTAACTTTTGAAAAGTTTAAGGTCCCAATAATGATATTTTTGGTACCGCAAAATGATCATCATGAGATTAACCGTTTTATTGGGAAACTTTCATTTTAGGCTAATTATTCATGATTACATAACAATAAAAGCAGAAAGAGGGTGGCTTGAACTTGATCTTCATTGCCAGTCAAAGAAAACCAAAGTAGAAAAAAGTATAAAGAAGTTAAGGGTAACTTGAGAATATATTCTTTTTCTTTTATTTGAGCAAAATTAAAGATAGGGATATTTGGAAGCTTCTCTTTAGGAATGAGACAAAGAGACATAGAGCATCCAACTTTTATAATTTAGGATTCGATATTCCCAAGGCAAAGCGTGGCTCTTACAACTATAACAAGCTTTTCACTGACGGTACGTACTCATCTAAACGGAATTCTATGCATATATACTTTTTCCCCTTATTACCTTTTGAGATTTTCACCTCGATCATGAATAGACACTATGGTCCTTCTTACCACTCTAGTAGTCTTGAGAGAAGTTAGGATGGATCGAGGGGTTCATTCGAATTTCTTTTAAAAGAAAATTACATTTTTTATATATGATTAAAATTATTTGTTATGCATATATAATTAATGTGTAAATTTTATATTTCAAATTCTCTTAGTGAAAATCTTGATTCTGTTACTGTCCCTGGAGCGTTATTTCCTCTAAAGGAAAATGAAGAACTCCTTCCATATTTTCTCATATATTTCCAATTGTTGATCATTCAAGCTACTCCTATTTCTAATCTCTCTCTCTCTCTATATATATAGAATTTTCTAGTTTATGTATATTTAAATCCTTTTTAATTTGTTTTAAAGAATGATTATCTTTCTAAATATAGAAGTCAAATTTTATTTTTGAAAAAACAATCAAATGACACAAACATCTCTATCGTAAATACCAATTCAGTAGTTTGAAATAATTACATGTCTCACTAATTAATAATTTTGTATCAAATTTCAAGTCAAATACACCACTTCTTTAGATTTCAAGTCAAATACATGTATCTTTGATACTAGATATATTCTGAAATATAGATACATAAGGAAAACAGTGAGTGAGAGAGGAAATAGCTAGGCGATTAATAGAGGCGGGTGAGAGTCCGTGTATCCCATATATATGCAAATCACACCAGATACATATTGTATCTGTCTGGGATATCAAATACATTTCAAATATATTTTGAGATACGGATACATAGAGAGAAACGAGCGAGAGAGTTAGTGTATCTCATATATATGTGAATCACACTTAGATACAATGTATATGAAACATATTATACTTAATTTGATCTGCATATATCTGAAATATATGTATCTGAGTGCGTTAGATACATGTATCTGACAAAATAAATATGATATGAAAGGTAATTTCGAAAACTAAAGTAAAAACACGTAATTAGCTAGGCCCTAAACTAATTAAATTTGTGTTGTGTACTCTTTATTTTATCTTTAATAAAAAGTTTTAATAGTTGCACAAATATTGTGTATGTTTAAGAGAACTGTGAGTACGTATTTTCAAAAGTTATTACTTATTTCTTGAACTCAATATCGAGTCAAATAGCTTCATATAAAATCGAAATAGAAGGATTCTACTATTATATAAGAGGGAGTTTATGATGGGACATTCTATGTGTCCCATCATAAACTCCCTATATAATATATAATATAATAAATCATTTTTTCTATTATATAATATATATAATATATATTTATTTTTCTACTATATAATAAAAGGGAGTTTATATAATATATAATATCATAATAAACTCCTTTTTATTATATAGTAGAAATAAATA